>NC_057804.1:168853611-169036779 GCF_018294505.1 Triticum aestivum
GCCGCCGCCCCGCCCGACGGAGCCCGACGCCGGACCTCGAAGGAGGTAGCCGCCCTGCCACCGACGGTTTTCTGAGAAAAACTGCCCGGTTTTAAAAAAAACCGTGGTTGTTTTTTAATAGATCGGTTTTTTCATGGTTTAGTTATTTTGCGGGCGTTCGTCCGTACGTTCATCTTAACGAACGACTTTCTTCGTTTAGCCGCAGACAGCGAATGTTCGTTTGTTAGCCTGTTCGTCCGCTTTTCTTTTTCTTAGATTTTCCGCGATTATTTCTGATCGCGATTTCTTCTCCATTTTTAGTTTTAGTATAACTTTTCGCTCATTTATCGGAATCAGGCGATTCAAGCGTCTAGAGTTTCATCTTGAAACCCTCTTTCCATTGAACCAACTCAAACAAGTTTTTGCTACTGTAAAAGTTGACTTAGGTCCAGATTAGTAAACAAAGCTTGTTTCTTTCGCCGTTTGACTTTCGTTGCTTCGTTTGATTTGTTTCTTTTTGCAAACCGGAGTTCTTAAGTTGAACTTTCTGGTTAGATCTTTTATTTAAGTTTTACCTGTGCATTAGATGAGTGCTTATTGTATGCTTCTTTGTTTACTATAGAGTACCCGGAGTGCGCCGCTTGCTACTTCAAATCTCTAGGTTTCACGGATCATCAGCAAGGCAAGTAACACTTTGATCATACCTCTTTACTACCCTGTTTTATTGCATTACAATTGCATGATTAGGATCTGTTTAATATGGGGGTATTGGGATGTAGATGAGGTAGTACCTATTACCTGTTTTATTATCAAACCTTTGGGAGTTACTTCTACGTTTGCTTATATTGCTATGCCATGCTAGTAGACGTGGATTGGGTGAGTGTATCCATGACAGATGTGAGATTGTTAATTAATGGTTTACTTAAGGTGGCAACTTAAATTCACATCTAGGTGGACGGAGGCACCTGGGGAACCCAGTGTTGCCTGTATTTTTGGAAATCCCGAGGTACCATGTGATTCTCCTATGGACCGCCACCCAGGCTCAAAGGGATCATGAGATTATTCATGCTAGAAACTTCCGTGTGCAGTCGCAAGCTACTATGGGCTCTAGCATAGTTGAGTATGTTGTGTGACCTCTTTTAGTGGTAGACTAGCAGATGTAGGGGATGTAGGTTGGTACTGTCTACCCAGAGTAAAGAGTTAATGCTTCTGAAAGACTGTGTCTCGGTCATCCGTTTCTCAAACACCATGTAGAGCGAGAAATCAAGCGGAGGAGATCGAGTCTTGCGGGGAAAAATGCGCAAACTTCTACAGAGTGTATAAACTAATCATGGTTAGCCGTGTCCCCGGTTATGGACGTTTTGAGTATCTAGTACCTGGACTATTATGTGAATCTCATCATGTTACTTAAATTAATTCTATTGGGTTAATGATGATGCTTAATTGGGATTGAGTTGGAGGAACCTTCTCAATGTTTAACAACCACCATGATAGTTAAATAAAATTTATTCCTTTTATGTAGGAAAAAATTGGCTTTATGCAAAACTGTAACCATAGAGCTTTCCACCAGCCATATATGCATGTAGTGATAGCATTATTCTGTTCATTACTCTCTATGTGTTACATGCCAGCATATTCCATGTGCTGACCCGTTTTTGGGCTGCAACGTTCATGTTGCATACTTTTTCAGACGAGGAGTAAGGTGCCTTAGGTCGTGATCTTATACTCAGTGATGCCGTTGGAGTTGATGGACTCGCTTATCTTCCAAGCCTTCCGTTGTTGTTGTTATTAGATGGCCTTAAGCCATATTTATTGTAATAAGTTCTCTTTTGAGACATTCAATGTAATAAGTGTGTGATTGCTACTCGGTTATAAATCCTTCAAGTACTATGCGTGTCAGCATTACCGATCCAGGGATGACACTGATGCACAGAGATCAGACTGTTTGAGGTCTGGTCGCTATAGTTTCGCCGCCGCAAGCCTCTGTAGCCACCAAAAACCTCTCGGGAGCCTGTTCCGGCACCCTGCCGGAGGGGGAACCCATCACCGGTGGCCATCTTCATCATCCCGGCGCTCTCCATGACGAGGAGGGAGTAGTTCACCCTCGGGGCTGAGGGTATGTACCAGTAGCTGTGTGTTTGATCTCTCTCTCTCTCTCTCTCGTGTTCTCTCTATGGCACGATCTTGATGTATCGCGAGCTTTGCTATTATAGTTGGATCTTATGATGTTTCTCCCCTCTCTACTCTCTTGTGATGAATTGAATTTTCCCTTTGAAGTTATCTTATCGAATTGAGTCTTTAAGGATTTGAGAACACTTGATGTATGTCTTGTCGTGCTTATCTGTGGTGACAATGGGATATCACGTGATCCACTTGATGTATGTTTTGGAGATCAACTTGCGGGTTCCGCCCATGAACCTATGCATAAGGGTTGGCACACATTTTTGTCTTGACTCTCCGGTAGAAACTTTGGGGCACTCTTTGAAGTACTTTGTGTTGGTTGCATAGATGAATCTGAGATTGTGTGATGCATATCGTATAATCATGCCCACGGATACTTGAGGTGACAATGGAGCATCTAGGTGACATTAGGGTTGGTTGATTTGTGTCTTAAGGTGCTATTCTAGTATGAACTCTATGATAGATTGAATGGAAAGAATAGCTTTGTGTTATTTTACTACGGACTCTTGAATAGATAGAATAGAAAGGATAACTTTGAGGTGGTTTCGTACCCTACCATAATCTCTTCATTTGTTCTCCGCTATTAGTGGCTTTGGAGTGACTCTTTGTTGCAAGTTAAGGGATAGTTATATGATCCAGTTATGTTATTCTTGCTAAGAGAACTTGCACTAGTGAAAGTATGAACCATATGCCTTGTTTCCTATCATTGCAATACCGTTTACGCTCATTTTTATCATTAGTTACCTTGCTGTTTTTATAATTTCAGATTACAAAAACTATATCTACCATCCATATTGCACTTGTATCACCATCTCTTCGCCGAACTAGTGCACCTATACAATTTACCATTGTATTGGGTGTGTTGGGGACACAAGAGACTCTTTGTTATTTGGTTGCAGGGTTGCTTGAGAGAGACCATCTTCATCCTACGCCTCCCACGGATTGATAAACCTTAGGTCATCCACTTAAGGGAAATTTGCTACTGTCCTACAAACCTCTGCACTTGGAGGCCCAACAACGTCTACGAGAAGAAGGTCGTGTAGTAGACATCAAGCTCTTTTCTGGCGCCGTTGCCGGGGAGGTGAGTGCTTGAAGGTATATCTTTAGATCTTGCAATCGAATCTTTTTGTTTCTTGTTTTATCACTAGTTTAGTCTATAAAAGAAAAAAATGGATTTGAGTTTGTCTCATACGCTTCATCTTTTTAATATCTTTCATGAGAATGATGGAAAGGAAAATTGTGCTCAAGTGCTAGAAGAAGAAGTCTATAAAATGTTTGATACTAAATCTTTGAATGATGAGCATGATTGCAATGTTGTTTGTATGAACTCCTTGAATATCCATAGTACTAATGATGATTGCACTAGTTATGTTGAAAATGTCTCTTATAAGCATGTCGATTTTTGTGAGAGCATTGGGTTTGCATAGATACACCAAATAGAGGAGATATATATTGCAAGAGGCGTAAGCATGTAGAAGCTAAATTTTTGCAAGAAAGGCTAAGGGAGAGTGCTGAAAATTTATATTTCCTTGGCCGTACTTGTGAACTTTGCAATGAAAGTGGTCATTTACATCTCCGATGCAAGTTGTTTCATGATCGAATCGTGTCCAAAAATTGTGATGATTTGATTTCCCTTGCACATTATAATGAACTTAGTTCGCTTATGGGTTATGAAGAAATGAAACGTTTAACTAAATTTCTTGCAGAATTTGCCCGTTATAACCTTCTTGATTTTGATCTAGAGACGATTTATATGTTTTGTGCGGTGAATTGCATTGAAAATCCTTATATTGCCAATTACCTAAAGAAAAGAAAGCAAATAGAAGATGAAGAGAATACTAATGAAAGGGAAGAGACTTCCCAATCTCCTCCTATTATTTCTTATGATGAATCGGGTAATGAGGAGGAGCTTTCTATTCAACCAATCTCATCAATAAGGAGCTCAAAGAAAAAGGTTGAACCCACACATAATGTGAAGAAGAAAAACAAAAGAAGGAGCAATAAAGGTAAAAAGGTACCTCTCCCAAATGATGTTGCTCCTACTACTCATTGCGATGATGATAATTGCTATACTATTGGTGCTATCCATATTTTTAATGATGAGAGTGATTATGCTTATGATATGAAAAGGCCCAAGCTTGGGGAAGCTATGTTTGATAAGGATGAAATATTTGAGAATATATTTTCTAAAATTAATGTTTGTCCCAAGCTTGGGGATGCTATGTTTAATGAATATGATATTTTTAGCCTCCCAAGTTTTGATATGCAAAGTTGTTATGATGATAGCATGCCTCTTACTTATGATTATATTTATGAAAGTGGGTTTGGAAGAGTGTCAACTTTAGGAAGTAGTGATCCCACTATTTTGGAGGATGTTGAATTTTATTGTGATGAATATGAAAGTGTATTTGGAAGAGTGTCAACTTTATTTAGTGATGATTCCACTATCTTGGGAGAGGTTTCAATCGATTATGATGAGAACAAAGTTGCTACTTATGATGATTATTGTGATAAAACTTATGCTATAAAAAGTAGTGATGATTATATTTATAAAACTTTTCATGATTATGATTACACTTTTTCTGAACATTACTCATTTAATGTGGAAAAAATTTATAGTATTCAAGTCTTTTATGATACTTCCACTATTCCAAAAGAGAAGGATTTTGCTTATGTGGAGAGTAGTAAATTTTCTATGCTTGTAGATAATGAAAAGAATTCTTTAGGTGCTGGTTATATTGTTGAATTCATTCATGATTCTACTGAACATTATTATGAAGGAGGAATATATGCTTGTAGGAATTGCAATAATGTCAAGTTTCCTCTCCATGTGTTGAAAATCTTGAAGCTATGCTTGTTTTGCCTTCCTATGCTAGTTGATTATTGTTCCCATAAGTTGTTTGCTCACAAAATCCCTATGCATAGGAAGTGAGTTAGACTTAAATGTGCTAGTCATATGCTTCATGATGCTCCCGTTATGTTTCAATCCTTATCTTTTATGTGAGCATCATTGTCATCATCATGCCTAGCTAGAAAGGCATTAAAGAAAAGCACTTGTTGGGAGACAACCCAATATTTACCTTTACTGTTTTTGTGTGTTCACATGATTATTCTACTGTAGTAATCATGTTTTATAGCTTTTGTTTCAATAAAGTGCCAAGTAAGAACTTTAGGACAGCTTACGGTGATAGTTGTGTTGATCCTGCTGAAAATCAGAAACTTTTGCACCCAGTTAATTAGTTTTTATAATTCACCGAAACATGCTTCTGATATGATTCGTTTTGCTCTGGATTGGTACACAAATTTATTAGGACTTCCTAATTTGTTAGGATTTTTGGAGTTCCAGAAGTATACGTTTGATACAGATTAATACAGACTGTTCTGTTTTTGACAGATTCTGTTTTCTATGTGTTGTTTGCTTATTTTGATGAATCTATGAGTAGTATCGGAGGGTATGAACCATAGATAAGTTGGAATACAGTAGATATTACACCAATATGAATTTAGAATGAGTTCATTACAGTACCTAAGTGGTGGTTTTATTTTCTTGTACTAACGGAGCTTACGAGTTTTCTGTTGAGTTTTGTGTTGTAAAGTTTTCAAGTTTTGGGTAAAGATTCGATGGACTATGGAATAAGGAGTGGAAAGAGCCTAAGCTTGGGGATGCCCAAGGCACCCCAAGATAATATTCAAGGACAACCAATAGCCTAAGCTTGGGTATGCCCCGGATGGCATCCCCTCTTCCGTCTTCGTTCATCGGTAACTTCACTTGGAGCTATATTTCTATTCGCCACATGATATGTGTTTTGCTTGGAGCGTCGTGTATGATATTTGTCTTTGCTTTTTAGTTTACCAAAATCATCCTTGCTGTACACACCTTTTGGGAGAAGCCCACTTTATTGAAATTTATTAGAATACTCTATGTGCTTCACTTATATCTTTTGAGCTAGATAGTCTTTGCTCTAGTGCTTCACTTATATCTTTTAGAGCACGGCGGTGGCTTAATTTTGTATAAATTGCTAGTCTCTCATGCTTCACTTATATTATTTTGAGAGTCTTTTAGAAGAGCATGGTATTTTCTATGGCTATAAAATTGGTCCTGGAATGGTAGGCATCCAAGTTGGGTATAATAAAAACTATCATAGGAAGTGAATTGGATGCTATGATCAATTTGATACTTGATAATTGTTTTGAGATATGGAGGTAGTGATATTAAAGTCATGCTAGTTGGGTGATTATGAATTTAAATAATGCTTGTGTTGAAGTTAGCAAGTCCCATAGCATGCACATATGGTTAAAGTTGTGTAACAAATTTGAAACATGAAGTGTACTTGGATTGTGCATCCTTATGAGTGGCGGTCGGGGAAGAGCGATGGTCTTTTCCTACCAATCTATCCCTCTAGGAGCATGCGCGTAGTGCTTGGTTTTTGATGACTTCTAAATTTTTGCAATAAGTATATGAGTTATTTTGACTAATGTTGAGTCCATGGATTATACACACTTTTACCTTTCCACCATTGCTAGCCTCTTCGGTATCGTGCATTGCCCTTTCTCACCTTGAGAGTTGGTGCAAACTTCGCCGGTGCATCCAACCCCCGTGATATGATACGCTCTATCACACATAAACCTCCTTATATCTTCCTCAAAACATCCACCATACCTACCTATTATGGCATTTCCATAGCCATTCCAAGATATATTGCCATGTAACTTTCCACCATTCCGTTTATCATCATGACATACATTACTTTTGTCATATTGCCATTGCATGATCATGTAGTTGACATCGTATTTGTGGCAAAGCCACCATGCATAGTTTTTCATACATGTCACTCTTGATTCATTGCACCATCCCGGTACACCGCCGGAGGCATTCATATAGAGTCATATCTTGTTCTAGTTTCGAGTTGTAATTCATGTGTTGTAATCAATAAAAGTGTGATGATCATCATTATCAGAGCATTGTCCCCCCCAAAAAAAGGAAAGGCCAAAAGAAAAAAAAGAAAGGCCAAAGAAAAAAAAAGAGAAAAAGAAAAAAAGTAATAAATAAAAAAGGGGCAATGTTACTATATCTTTTTCCACACTTGTGTTTCAAAGTAGCACCATGTTCTTCATATAGCAAGTCTCATATATTGTGCTTCAAAGTAGCACCATGTTCTTCATATAACGAGTCTCATATATTGTGCTTCAAAGTAGCACCATGTTTTTCATATAGTGAATCTCATATGTTGTCACTTTCATATACTAGTGGTAATTTTTCATTATAGAACTTGGCTTGTATATTCCTACGATGGGCTTCCTCAAATGCCCTAGGTCTTTGTGAGCAAGCGAGTTGGATGCACACCCACTAGTGTTTTTTTTGAGCTTTCATTCATTTATAGCTCTAGTGCATCCGTTGCATGGCAATCCCTACTCCTCATGTTGATATTAATTGATGGGCATCTCCATAGCCCATTGATTATCCTCGTCAATGTGAGACTTTCTCCTTTTTTGTCTTCTCCGCACAATCCCCATCATCATATTCTATTCCACCCATTGTGCTATATCCATGGCTCATGCTCATGTATTGTGTGAAATTTGAAAAAGTTTGAGATTATTTAAGTACGAAACAATTGCTTGGCTTGTCATCGGGGGTGTAGAATTTGGGAACATTTTCGTGTGACGAAAATGAAGCATAGCCTAACTATATGATTTTGTAGGGATGAACTTTCTTCAGCCATGTTATTTTGAGAAGACATGATTGCTTTGATTAGTATGCTTGAAGTGTTACTATTTCTTATTTCAATATGAACTTTTATTTTGAATCATTTGGATCTGAACATTCATGCCATAATAAAAAAAAATACATTGAGAATTATGCTAGGTAGCATTCCACATCAAAAATTCTGTTTTTATCATTTATCTACTCGAGGACGAGCAGGAATTAAGCTTGGGGATGCTTGATACGTCTCCAACGTATCTATAATTTTTGATTGTTCGATGCTATTATATTACCTGTTTTGGATGTTTATGGGCTTTATTTTACACTTTTATGTCATTTTTGGGACTAACCTACTAACCAGAGGCCCAACCCATATTGTTGTTTTATTGCCTATTTCAGTGTTTCGAACAAAAGGAATATCAAACGGAGTCCAAACCGAATGAAACCTTCGGGAGCGTGATTTTTGGAAAGGATATGATCCGGGAGACTTGGAGTATAGGCCAGGGAAGGTTCGAGGAGGCCATGAGATAGGAGGGCGCGCCCACCCCCTGGGCGCCCCCCTGTCTCGTGGGCCCCTCGAGGCTCCCCCGACCGACTTCTTTCGGCTATATATTCCCATATACCCTAAAACCATCGAATAAGAAGATAGATCGGGAGTTTCGTCGCCGCAAGCCTCTGTAGCCACCAAAAACCACTCGGGAGCCTGTTCCGGCACCCTGCCAGAGGGGGGAACCCATCACCGGTGGCCATCTTCATCATCTCGGCGCTCTCCATGACGAGGAGGGAGTAGTTCACCCTCGGGGCTGAGGTTATGTACCAATAGCTATGTGTTTGATCTCTGCCTCTCGTGTTCTCTCTATGGCACGATCTTGATGTATCGCGAGCTTTGCTATTATAGTTGGATCTTATGATGTTTCTCCCCCCTCTACTCTCTTGTGATGAATTGAGTTTTCCCTTTGAAGTTATCTTATCGGATTGAGTCTTTAAGGATTTGAGAACACTTGATGTATGTCTTGCCGTGCTTATCTGTGGTGACAATGGGATATCACGTGATCCGCTTGATGTATGTTTTGGTGATCAACTTGCGGATTCCGCCCATGAACCTATGCATAAGGGTTGGCACACGTTTTCGTCTTGACTCTCCGGTAGAAACTTTGGGGCACTCTTTGAAGTACTTTGTGTTGGTTGGATAGATGAATCTGAGATTGTGTGATGCATATCGTATAATCATGCCCACGGATACTTGAGGTGACAATGGAGTATCTAGGTGACATTAGGGTTTTGGTTGATTTGTGTCCTAAGGTGTTATTCTAGTGTGAACTCTATGATAGATAGAACGGAAAGAATAGCTTTGTGTTATTTTACTACGGACTCTTGAATAGATAGAACAGAAAGGATAACTTTGAGGTGGTTTCGTACCCTACCATAATCTCTTCGTTTGTTCTCCGCTATTAGTGGCTTTGGAGTGACTCTTTGTTGCATGTTGAGGGATAGTTATATCATCCAGTTATGTTATTATTGTTGAGAGAACTTGCACTAGTGAAAGTATGAACCCTATGCCTTGTTTCCTATCATTGTAATACCGTTTACGCTCACTTTTATCATTAGTTACCTTGCTGTTTTTATAATTTCAGATTACAAAAACCTATATCTACCATCCATATTGCACTTGTATCACCATCTCTTCACCGAAATAGTGCACCTATACAATTTACCATTGTATTGGTGTGTTGGGGACACAAGAGACTCTTTGTTATTTGGTTGCAAGGTTGCTTGAGAGAGACCATCGTCATCCTACGCCTCCCACGGATTGATAAACCTTAGGTCATCCACTTGAGGGAAATTTGCTACTGTCCTACAAACCTCTGCACTTGGAGGCCCAACAACGTCTACAAGAAGAAGGTTGTGTAGTAGACATCATTCATCATTCTTTATTTGGTGCTTATGTAATCATTGAACATATGTTCCTGTGAATCGAATAATGCATTGGTTGTTTGAACCTGATGGATATGAATAAAGCTATAACATACTTTCAAATTCAAATCCAGTACAATTTGAAATAGCAGCAATTAAATTACGGCAAAATTACATTCTACAGGTCGTTATGGCGTACACAGTTAGTAAAATATAAACGTTTGTGATATACACCATAATACGACACGGTTCAGACAGAGGAAACATGTGCAAGCATGCACACAGTTGTCGTTTACAAAGCGTGTGCGATGTCAGACAATATCACAAACGGTGCGGCCAAACTAAACGTTTGTGATAGTTTCCTTATCATACACGATTCGCAACCCTGAACTATTTCTGATGTGGTACGCATCATAAATGTTGCACCATAGAATAGCATGTGCGATAGTTGTCATGTAAGACGATGTTACGATGGTCAGATGTTTCATAATCCTATCTGCACTTGTACGACAATGAGCTAATCTTCTTAAATAGTTATCACATATGGTTCGGGAAAAGTGAATGTGTGTGATTGTCTGCTTATCATACACGTTCTATAATCGTGAATCATTTGTGATGGGGCACACATCATAAATGTAGCACCACAGAATACCGACTGCGATGGCAATGCGAGCACAAATGAGTTACAAGGATTCACCGTCTGGGTGGCTCCCTATCCCCGACGGCTTTTGGGTCGTATGGGAAGGACCCCCCTATCGCAGTCACTTACTTGGCGACGGTTCCAAATGCCTTCGTAGAAAGGGGTTAAAAACCGTTTGTATAGCACCTCGTTGTACCAGTGTAGCATGCCCCCATATTACAACCTCAATATCAGAAAACTACTGCAAGTAATCAAACATATCATACCCAGTGATCTACAAGTTTTATGTAGGATTTTATAACTAACCATGTGGATGGCCAATTCTTGTTAAATTTCTAAATAGATATAAGTGAAGCATGAGAGTATAATTCTTTCTTCAAAAGAGTCAACCATGCTCTAATAAATATAAGTGAAGCAAAAGAGCATTCTACAAATAACGGTTTTCCTATGTAGAGAAATGAGCATCCAAACTTCAAAAGATATAAGTGAAGCACACAAAGCATTCTATAAAGCCATACTCAAAAGATATAAGTGAAGTGCATGAAGCATTATATAAATCAACCAAGGACTATCTCATACCCTCATGGTGCATCACTAAAAGAAGAAGAAAAATCACAAGACGCTCCAAGAATCTATGCATATCATGTGAACAAAACAAAAACCGAGACATACCGATAATTGTCGAGGAGGAAAGATGGGATGCCTTTCGGGGCATCCCCAAGCATAGATGCTTGAGTCTCCTTGAATATTTACTTGCAGTGCCTTGGGCATTCCCATGCTTGAGCTCTTTCCCCTCCTTATTCTTCTCATATCGATACCTCCTCGATCTTCGAACACTTCATCCACACAAAACTTAACCAAACTAGAGGAGTTAGTGCATATAACATCAAATCCATCATGTCTTTCTATAACATTATTGTATAATTATAATCAAATATTACCCACGGTATGATATCACAATTATATGTATCCCAATTCAATGGGCTCAACAAGATTTCGAACACAAGCAGATAAAGAAAATATAACAACAATCTATAAAAACAGGACAAGCTATAAAGATCGAGACGAAAACTAGACTTCGTAACTCGAAAATTCTAAAAATCAGGACCTTTTAAACAACTTGCATAGCAATACTGTGTAAAATTTTCAGTATTTTGCTTATTCGAGTAAATTAAAAAAATTCAAACACTACAAAAAAGTTTCTGTTTTTGCACAACACACATCAAACAAGCAGTTTAAACATCCTAAAGGTAAATCTTGGCACATTAATTTTATAAAACAATGGATTTGTAGAAGGGGATAATTGTTTTTGTGAGAAACTTCCATGAAAAATTCTGCATTATTTTGATGAGCATGAACACAAGTGTTCGAGGTTGACCCTCACTTCTTCAATGCATAACTTTCCAATCGCTTTTATTTTTGATAAAAGTTTTAGGCTCTCCCCTATACTTTTTTGTTTTTATACTTTTTAAAAGCACAAAAGAGAATAAAATGACTCTCTAAATCTTCTGGGTTGTCTCCTAGACAACATTTTCTTTAAAGCCATTAAACTAGGCATATAGTGCTCAAGTAACTGATCCACCCGGATCCCAAGGTCTATCAAAGCTAATCTTAATTAACAATGATTTATAATTCAGTAGTAAGCACAAAGCAACATGTATCACATAAGAACGGAGTCTAACTCTCTTCGTATGCATCAACATGTCATAAAAGAATAATTCATGCACACATAATAAAGACCAATGCATTGTATAAACAATTTCTTGCAATTTTACCATATTGGAAACATAGAGAGGTGGAGATGTAGTTCCTCTATCATAATAATTGCAAGTAGGGGCAACAAGTGCACTACTGCAGGATGATCCAAACACGACACATGAATCAGAGACTCTTCGATCAAATTGTGTGCAATGCTTGCATCGCAAACGGTGTCGTAATAAAACCATCACCAATAAGAAGAAATGTGTCCGATGGCGGAGACATCAAGCACGATTCAGATTAGAGTTGCGTGTGTGATACATGGTATACAATTGATCCATATGAATTGTCTATGATGACCAGAACAACCAAAACAATCAGCCAGATCAAGGTGTGTGTGATATACGACATATAGTTCACTAAGATGAACTATTTTTGATTAGGCAAGACAACAAAAATGGTCGGCCAGATAAAGGTGCGTGTGATAGACAGCATACAGTTCAGTCGGTTGAACTGTTGGGGATGAGCCAAAACTGAAGGAAATATGCCCTAGAGGCAATAATGAAGTTTTTATTTATATTTCCTTATATCATGATAAATGTTTATTATTCATGCTAGAATTGTATTAACCGGAAACTTAGTACATGTGTGAATATATAGACAAATAGAGTGTCACTAGTATGCCTCTACTTGACTAGCTCATTGATCAAAGATGGTTAAAGTTTCCTAGCCATTGACATGAGTTGTCATTTGATGAACGGGATCACATCATTAGAGAATGATGTGATTGACATGACCCATCAGTTAGCTTAGCACTATGATCGTTTAGTTTGTTGATATTGCTTTCTTCATACCTTATACATGTTCCTATGACTATGAGATTATGCAACTCCAGAATACCAGAGGAACACTTAGTGTGCTATCAAACGTCACAACGTAACTGGGTGATTATAAAGATGCTCTACAGGTGTCTCCGATGGTGTTTGTTGGGTTGGCATAGATCGAGATTAGGATTTGTCACTCCGTGTTTCGGAGAGGTATCTCTGGGCCCTCACGGTGATGCACATCACTATAAGCCTTGCAACCAATGTGACTAATGAGTTAGTTGCGGTATGATGCATTATGGAAGGAGTAAGGAGACTTGCCGGTAACGAGATTGAACTAGGTATTGAGATACCGACGATCGAATCTCGAGCAAGTAACATACCGATGACAAAGGGAACAACGTATGTTGTTATGCGGTTTGACCGATAAAGATCTTCGTAGAATATGTAGGAACCAATATGAGCATCCAGGTTCAGCTATTGGTTATTGACCGGAAGTGAGTCTCGGTTATGTCTACATAGTTCTCAAACCTGTAGGGTCTGCACGCTTAACGTTCGATGACGATCGGTATTATGAGTTTATGTGTTTTGATGTACCGAAGGTTGTTCGGAGTCCCGGATGCGATCACGGACATGACAAGGAGTCTTGAAATGGTCGAGACATAAAGATTGATATATTGGAAGGCTATGTTTGGACACCGGAAAGGTTCCGAGTGGTTCGGGCATTTTTCTGGAGTACCGGGAGGTTACTGGAACCCCCCGGGGAGTTAATGGGCCTTAATTGGCAATGGTGGAAGAGAGGAGGAGGCAGCCAAGGTGGTGGCGTGTCCCCCCAAGACCAATCCGAATTGGGAGGGGGGCCGACCCCCTTTCCTTCTCTCCCTCTCCCTCTTCCTTCTTCTCCTACTCCAACCAGGGAAAGGGGGAAACCTATTCCTACTGGGAGTAGGACTCCCCCCCCTTGGGCGCGCCATAGAGAGGGCCGGCCCTCCCCTCCTCCACTCCTTTATATACGGGGGAGGGAGGCACCCCATAGACACACAAGTTGATTGTTTAGCCGTGTGCGGTGCCCCCTTCCACAGATTTCCACCTCGGTCATATCATTGTAGTGCTTAGGCGAAGCCCTGCGTCGGTAACTTCATCGTCACCGTCATCATGCTGTTGTGCTGACGAAACTCTCCCTCGACCTCATCTGGATCTAGAGTTTGTGGGATGTCACCAAGTTGAATGTGTGCAGATCGTGGAGGTGCCGTACCTTCGGTGCTAGGATCGGTCGGATCGTGAAGATGTGCGACTACATCAACCGCGTTGTCATAACGCTTCCGCTTTCGGTCTACGAGGGCACGTAGACAACACTCTCCCCTCTCGTTGCTATCCATCACCTAGATAGATCTTGCATGGTCGTAGGATTTTTTTGCAATTACCACGTTCCCCAACAAAAACAACATCAACGGTTCAACTTAACAAGATATGTGTGATCCGTGGCAAACAGGTCCGTAATTAGAAATGTGTGGGAAGACCGATAATAACACAGACGATTGCTATTAATAAGCCATGTGTGTTGTGGGCAAACGCTTGCTGGTATACAATTGTCAGCGATTGATGAAATCATCACCGACGGGTTCCCTAGTTTAGCCCGTGTGCGATGGGATATGCTCTGGCCATACAACATCTATGCTCGATGTCTACTACACACCTTATTCTTGTAGACTAGTGTTTGGCCTCCAAGCGCAGTGTTTTGTAGGACAATAGCAATTTCCCTCAAATGGATGACCTAAGGTTTATCCATCCGTGGGAGGTGTAGGATGAACCTGGTCTCTCTCAAACAACCCTGCTATCAAATACTTGAAATCTCTTGTGTCCCCAACACACCCAATACAATGGTAAATTGTATAGGTGCACTAGTTTGGTGAAGAGATGGTGATACAAGTGTAGTATGGATAGTAGATATAGGTTTTTGTAATCTAAAAATAATAGACAACAAGGTAGCAAGTGATAAAACAGAGCAGACATGGTATTGCAATGCTTAGAAACAAGGCCTAGGGTTCATACTTTCACTAGTGCAATCTCTCAACAGTTCTAATGGCATGGCTTGCGTCTGCGTCGGTATTTTCCCAAAGAGGAAGGGATGATGCAGCACAACTACGGTAAGTATTTCCCTCAGTCATGAAACCAAGGTTATCAATCCAGTAGGATAACCAAGCAACACTATGTAAATGGTACCTACACACAAAGAGCAAATACTTGCAACCCGATGCGTAAGAGGGGTTGTCAATCCCTCTACGGTAAAAAGATAGATTAAATTGTATGAGAATGGATATATAAATCTATCAAGAACACACACAAAAATAAGTAAAGAAAAAGTGCAGCAAGGTATTTTTGGGTTTCTGGAATAATAGATCTAAAAGCAATTTAATCTATCATAGGTGGTTCCCAAACATAAAATAAATTTTATTCCTTTTTCCACCATTCTTTCACAATCCATGGCTAGCCGTATCCATGTGTGCCTTCCATACCAACACTTTCCAAGAAATTTATTATTTGACAATGTAAAGTAAATTTATTTTTCATTTTGGGACTAGGAATCCCTATTACCGCCATACTCTCGTGTATTGACAAGTGAATAAACACTCATCTTGAGCATGGAAAAATATTGGCCATCCCCTGCCGCTCATGAGCGGTACGGGCACACAAAAAGGGAATTCATTTTGAAATTAGAGTTGGCACATACAAATTTACTTAGAACTACAAAGAAATGCTGCATATAGGTAGAAATGGTGGGCTCATATGGCATAACTGGGTTTAAGGATTTTGGATGCACAAGTAGTAATCCCACTTAGTCCAAATGGAGGCTAGCAAATAGATTGAGAAGCAAACAACAAAGAAACAAAAATTCTCACAAACGAGCATTAGGCATAACTAACACCGAATAATGCACCACAAGTAGGATGTAATTCCATTGCATAACTATTGACTTTCGTGCTTGCACAGGGAATCACAAACTTTAACACCAATATTCTTACGAAAGCATAATAACTCACCAACATGGCTCATATATTACTATCAACATATCTCAAAACTGTTACAAAGAAATAAGTTTATTTTGTCCAATGACCTTCATGAAAGTTTTTATTTTATCCCTCTTGAATATCTATCACTTTGGGACTAATTTCATAGATTGCAATTGCTTTTGACTAGCTCAAACAAATTTAAGTGAAGAACATGAGCATAAAAATTTTCATCTTTCAAAATAGTATAAATAAAGTAGGAGAGAATTTCTTCAAAATTTTACTAACTCTCAAATTAATCTAAGTGAAGTATGAGAGTATCTCTTCAAAAATTAAAGCAACACCATACTCAAAAAGATATAAGTGAAGCACTAGAGCAATTCCATAGCTCAAAAAGTTTAAGTGAAGCACATAGAGCAATTCTAACAAATCATAGCATAATTACGACTCTCTCAAATAGGTGTGTCCAGCAAGGATGATTGCGATAAAATAAAAAGCAAAACAGGCAAAGACTCATATAATAAGGAATACTCAAAGCAAAACTCATGATATGTGACAAATACAAATACAGCTCCAAGTAAAATTACCGATGGTTGTTAGAAGAAAGAGGGGATGCCTTCCAGGGCATCCCCAAGCTTAGTTGCTTGGTTCTCCTTGAATATTACCTTGGGGTGCCATGGGAATCCGAAATCTTAGGCTCTTTTCACTTCTTATTGCTTCATCCATCGTGATCTCACCCAAAACCTGAACACTTCAATCACACAAAACTTATCAAAACCTTCATGAGACCCGTTAGTATAATAAAGCAAATCACCACTTTAAGTACAGTTGCAAACCCATTCATATTTCATTATTTCATTATACCTAATGTATTCTAACTTTACCATGGCTTATATCCCCCAATACAATCCATAGATTCATCAAAATAAGCACGCAATGCAACGAAAACAGAATCTGTCAAAAACATAATAGTCTGTAGTAATTTGAACTCTGACCATACTTCTGTAACTCCAAAAATTCGGAAAAATTAGGAAAACGTAGGAAATTTTTATATCAATCTTGTGTGAAAATATTCAGAATTTTATCACTATTATGTGATTTTTAACAATTCTGCTACTGGAATTTTCACACAACATTTCTTATTGTCGTAATTCTTGTTCTAGGGAAGTTTCTCATACCATTTCTTATTGGAAATTGAAATTTAATATTCCCTTCTTTCATATCAATCACGACACCTATAGTTCATAAAAACATTCTACCAAGTATGATGGGACAAGACGGATTGCAATCAATATCAAGAACAATAAAATCTATGGCCACATCTATTTGCAAGAATAAGAAGATTATTAATTCTTCCCAAATGCTTTTTAATAGTAGAATCCGCCAAGTGAAAATTAAGAGAACATTCTTAAATATTGGTAAGACCAAGCACATCACATAGAGAATTCGGAATTGTGGAAACACTAGCGCCAAAATCACATAAAACAAAGCACTCATAATTTTTAATCTTTACTTTAATGGTAGGTTCCCACTCATCATATAATTTTCTAGGAATTGAAATATCTAATTCCAACTTTTCTTCTAAATCGCTTCTACAATATGTTTAGTAAAAGCTTTATTTTGTTCATAGGCATTGGGTGAATTTATCATGGATTGCAACAAATAAATACATTCAATCAAAGAGCAACTATCATAATTAAAGTCTTTGTAATCCAACAGAGTGGGCACATCACTAGTTAAAGTTTTGACCTCTGCAAACCCCCTTTTATCAAAAAAAAAATCAATAAGATTTTCACCCTCTGAACTATGAGGACGACTTCTAGCTTAAGTTGACTCTTATTCAGTCCTATTTTCATCAAGTTTAATATTACTAAACAAGGAATTAATAGAAGAAACACCAATCATTTTAAGATCTTCATCATTGTTATGAAAGCAATCGGTAGAAACACTCTTTCTAAAAATTCTCTTTTAGCTATAAGCATAGCGGTTCTTTTCTTACTTTCATCCATAGAAACATATAAAGCTTTGATTGATTCATTGACATCAGCCTTAGGTTGAAATTTTTTGATCTTGAGATTTTCTACATCATGGGAAATTCTATCAATGCTTCTAGACATATCATCAATCTTATTCAACTTTTCTTCTATCGTAGTATTGGGATTTTTTTGAGCATTGATAAATTCTTTAATATTACTCTCAAGATCAGAGGGGTTCCTATTATTATTGTAAGAAGATTACCATATGAATTGACATAATTATTAGAGGAATTTCCAGGAAAAGGCCTAGGATTAAAATTACCTCTATAAGCATTGTTATTAAAATTGTTTCGTGCGACAAAATTCACATCTTCGGGATCACTATTTTGCTCAATCAAAGTAGATAAAGACACATCATGAAGATCAATAGGAGCATTTTTACTAGTAACTAATTTCATAAGAGCATCAACTTTTTCACTCAAAGTACTAATTTTTTCAGCGAATTAACTTTTTTACTAGTAGGTGCTCTTTCGGTATGCCACTGTGAATAATTTTCCATAATATTACTACCTCCGTCCTGGTTTATTGGTCCTCAATGTATTATGTGCCAAATTTTTACCATAAATTTAACTAACAAAATATTCATGCATGTCACAAAAAATTGTATCAATGAAAACGATGTTCAAATAGGAATCAATGATATAATTTTTGTTGACATGCATTACCATTTTTTGTTAAGTCTTTGGTCAAAATTTGGCATAGATTACAAAAGGGACTAATAAACTAGGACAGAGCTAGTACCAAGCAATTTGGTGGCTTCACCCAAAGTAATTTTCACAAAAGTGCCACCCGCGGCGGAATCTAAAAGATTTCTAGAAACAAAATTCAATCCCGCATAAAAAGTTTGTATGATCATCCAAAGATTTAAACCATGAGTAGGACAATTTCTTAGCATCAATTCCATTATTTCTCAAGATTGTGCAACATGTTCATGCCCAGTTGCTTAAAATTCATGATTTGATTTCTGAGGAAATAATTTTCGCGGGCGGAAAATACTAAGTAATAAAAGCATCTTTGTACTTATTCCAAGAATCGATACTATTGCGAGGCAAAGAAGAAAACCAAAATTTTGCATGATCCCTCAAGGAGAAAGGAAATAATGTTAACTTCACAATATCATTGTCCATATCTTTTTTTTCTTTTGCATATCACACAATTCTATGAATGTGTTTAGATGGGATGCGACATCCTCATTAGGAGCACCAAAAAATTGGTCTTTCATAACAAGATTCAACCAAGTGGCATTAATATTACAAGAGTCCACACTAGTGGCGGGAGGAGCAATCGGAGTACTAATAAAATCATTGTTATTGGTGTTGGAAAAATCACACAATTTGGTATTTTCTTGAGACATCATGACTACACAAACAAGATTGCAAGCAAACAAGAGACCTGATGAGAAAAAAGTGAACGAAAAAAGAAGGCAAATAAAAAGGAAAATTGTTGTGAAGTGGGGGATATGAAAATGAGAGGCAAATGGAAAATAATGTAAATTGCAAGGAGATGAGGATTTGTGATTAGGAACCTGATAGATGTTGATGATGTCTCTCTGGCAACGGCGCCAGAAATCCTTTTGACGTGGCTTGCGTCTGCGTCGGTATTTCCCCAAAAAGGAAGGATGATGCAGCACAACTATGGTAAGTATTTCCCTCAATTATGAAGCCAATGTTATCAATCCTGTAGGAGAACCAAGAAACAATATGTAAACGGTACCTGCACACAAAGAACAAATACTTGCAACCCGACGCGTAAGAGGGGTTGTCAATCCCTCTACGTAAAAAGATAGATTAAATTGTATGAGAATGGATAGATAAATCTAGCAAGAACACAAAATAAAATAAGTGAACAAAAAGTGCAGCAAGGTATTTTTGGGTTTTTGGAATAATAGATCTGAAAACAATATGATAAAATATAGACCGGGGTCGTAGGTTTCACTACTGGCTTCTCTCGAGAAAATAGCATACGGTGGGTAAACAAATTACCATTGGGCAATTGATAGAAGATCAAATAATTATGATGATATCCAAGGCAATGATCATGTATATGGGCATCACTTTTGTCAGAATCGGGGCTCTGCGGACCCAAACAAGGTTTGGACTCTGGGGCGTGCGTGAAGAACTCTACTAGGCTATGGCTTGCTACTCATCTCCCCACGGCTTTGCTCCGTCGTGCTCGAGCGGGTGAAAGAGGAAAGCAACATGCACTACAAAAAAAGATACATCCGTGACATTTTGGGCCGAACGAATATTTTCTGTCATGCTTATGACACTTCTATGACGATAATTGTGACAAAACCCGGTATCATCATAGATGTGGTGGGGTCCTACTTCTATGACAAAAAATCATGATAGAAAATGGGCTTTTCATCCTGGGCAGGTCGGAGACTCTACTGCATGACATTCTTTGGGCCGTCCATGACAGAAAAAACCATGGTAGAAGCGAGGGCGAGGAAAATATTGCGGAGTTCCCGGTTACGGTGGGTGGTCGGGGGCCGAGCGATGCGTGTTTCTGTTGTACATGTATGCGCTTGTGTGCGAGTCGTTTGGCTCTAATTAAACCCGAGCAAGGCGTTGGGCTCTAACTGAACTCGTGCAATTGCACTAGCTACGTTAGTGAACGCGAGCGATCGATCCCTTGTTGTTAACTGAACCCGAGTGATTCCTTCGCTACTGCTGCTAACTGAAGCCAAACGAACCCTGTTGCCTTCTTCCCTTGATGAACAGTGAGCGTTGTTGGGGGGGTTTGGATGAACAGTTCCCGGTGAGGGTGGATGAACAGGACCCTGTGGTGTTGCCTCTGGATGAACATGACCCTGATTGAGCCGGTTGGGGGTGGATGAATAGGAACCCGTGGAGGGCTGGATGAACAAGACGACGCCGTAGAGGGCTGGTTGAACAGTAGCCGGTGGAGGGCTGGATGAACAGTTGCCCGTGGAGGGGTGGTTGAACAGGACCCTGTGGAGAGGGCTGGTTGAACAATAGTCGGTGGACAAACGGTGAAGGCTGGATGAACAGGAGCCCGTGGATGAACAGTCGCAGGTGGAGGCTGGAGGAGGTTGACGGTGGATGAACAGTAGCCCGTGGAGGCTGGAGGAGGTCGATGGTGGAGATGAACAATATCCCGTGGAGTCCCGTTTTGCTGTACGCCACACCCCTCCCGATGAACAAGACCCCCGTTTCGACCGTAGCGCTCCAACACAAGTCCGTTTCCTCCGTTTTGCGGTACGCCACACCCCTCCCGATCAACAGGGCCCCGTTTCGACCGTAGGAGGTCCAAGAGAAGTCCATTCCTCTGTTTTGCAATACGCCAGACCCCTCTCGATGAACAAGATCCCGTTTCAACCGTGGCCGGTCGAACACAAGGCCGTTTCCTCCGTTCTGCGGTACGCTAGGCTCCATTTCGATCGGCTATTCTGTGCAAGCCGGTTGGCTCCCGATGAACACGATGTATTATGTTGCCTCCCGATGAACACGATTGCATTCTGTTTCCTCCCCATGAACACGATGACGACGCAGCTTCTCCATTCCGACCCAGCCATGTACACGAGCCCTAGCCGTACGTATGTGTGAGTAGGAGTTCGAGACCCCGCCCGTATGTACGTACGTGGCCGTATTATTTTCTTGCACCCTGGCCGCTATACGTACGTGTACACGATATTAACGAGACTGCGTGACATGCAACTTGCGCGCCTCTACTACAACACGTGCCCTTCCTTACACGGCCATGGTTCATCTCTGCAGCCTGCAGACAGACCGATCGACCAGTATGTACGTACACGTTCGCGACAAGAATAACAATGCTACATACGCTTCGACCAGGTGGGTCCCAACTGTCAGACACTTCCTTGTGTGTGAAGATGTAGCTGGTGGGTCCTAGCAGTCTGGGGGCGAATCATTTTTTTTGCCCATAATATGGACGCACTTCCTTGCATGCAAAGATGTAGCTAGTGGGTCCCAACAGTCAGGGAGGAATTTTTTTTTCGCGAAATAAGGTGGCCCGTACTGTGGGTCCCTACTGTCAGGTGGAGGAATCATTATTTTCCACATAATAAGGAGGCACTTCCTTGCTGCGGTCGTGGACCCAGCTGTCAGCCTCTCCACGTATAGTACTCTTCCAAATGGAAGTCGTTCATTGACCAAGCCGCGCGCAAAGTTCCTGTGATTTATCATAACTAAATTCGTGCACGCAAAGTTTCTGTTTTTCAGCAGAATCAAATCAACTATCATCATAGGTTATCCTATAGGTTCTATTTGGCACAAACACTAATTAAAACATAAAACCACATCCAAACAGAAGGTAGATGGATTATTTATTCCTAAAAAGAAGAAAAAACAAAAAACACAAAATAAAATTGGGTTGCCTCCTAACAAGCACTATCGTTTAACGCCCCTAGCTAGGCATAAAAGCAAGGATAGATCTAGGTCGTGCCATGTTCAATTTTCATTTTTTAGCGGAGTCATGTTCGGATCCAGGGGGTTCTTCCCGCTTCCCGTCATACTCGGAAATTTTTAGATCTAAAGAATCCAACCTCTTATTACAAAGGGTAATCAACATATTCATACGGTTAAGATTTCCGCTAATATTTTTAAGAGGCTCAAGAGACTTTTGTAAAATCTTTGATACTTCTCAAATCTTGTCAAACACTTGGGTTTCTTCCTGGGTAGGATGAGATCCTCCCTTTTGGGGTGGTGTTCCCACTATCCCTTCTATAATTTCATGCGCAATATTGGGATCAATCTCAATAAAATTTCCCTTGGCCATGCAATCCAAGAGTTATCTATACGTCATATTTAACACAACATAAAAATTAGGAAGAAGAATTCTATAGTTCACCTCTAGGGTGCACTTATGATAAGATTCCATCATCCTATACCAAGCATCTTCTAAGTTTTATCCTTGCCTTTGCTTGAAGTGAAGAACTTCAAACTCGGGAGACATAGGAGTGGATAAGGAGCTAGTCATGACGACAAGCAAACTAACACACGAGCAAACAAAAAGGCAAAGGGGAAAAAAGGCAAACAGGAAAGAGAGGAGGAGATTGGGAAAGAGAGGGCAAATAAAACGGCAAGGGTGAAGTGAGGGAGAGGAAAACGAGAGGCAAATGGCAAATAATGTAATGCGAGAGATAGGGATTGCGATGGGTACTTGGTATAGTTGACTTGCTTGCGTGAGCCTCCTCGGCAACGGCGCCAGAAATTCTTCTTGCTACCTCTTGAGCACTGCATTGGATTTCCCCGAAGAGGAGAGGATGATGCAGCAAAGTAGCGTAAGTATTTCCCTCAGTTTTTGAGAACCAAGGTATCAATCCAGTAGGAGACCACGCACAAGTCCCTCGTACCTACACAAAACGATAGCAACTCGCAACCAACGCTTAGGGGTTGTCAATCCCTTCACGGTCACTTATGAGAGTGAGATCTGATAGAGATAATATTTTTGGTATTTTTGATAGATAGATGCAAAGTAAAAAGTAAAAGGCAAAGTAAAAACAAAGCAAGTAAATAAAGTGATAGAGATTGATATGATGAGAATAGACCCGGGGGCCATATGTTTCACTAGTGGCTTCTCTCAAGAGCATGGAGATTCTATGGTGGGTGAACAAATTACTGTTGAGCAATTGATAGAATTGAGCATAGTTATGAGTATATCTAGGAAATGATCATGTATATAGGCATCACATCCAAAACAAGTAGATCGAAACCATTCTGCATCTACTACTATTACTCCACTCATCGACCGCTATCCAGCATGCATCTAGAGTATTAAGTAAAAACAGAGTAACGCCTTAAGAAAGATGACATGATGTAGAGGGATAAATTCATGCAATATGATAAAAAACCCATCTTATTATCCTCGATGGCAACAATACAATACATGCCTTGCAACCCTTTCTGTCACTGGGTAAGGACACTGCAAGATTGAACCCAAAGCTAAGCACTTCTCCCGTTGCAGGAACTACCAATCTAGTTGGCCAAACCAAAAAGGATAATTCGAAGAGACTTGCAAAGATAACTCAATCATACATAAAAGAATTGAGAGAAGAATCAAATATTTTCCATAAATAACACTGGATCATAAACCCACAATTCATCGGTCTCAACAAACACACTGCAAAAAGAAGATTACATCGAATAGATCTCCATGAGAGAGGGGGAGAACATTGTATTGAGATCCAAAAAGAGAGAAGAAGCCATCTAGCTACTAGCTATGGACCCGAAGGTCTGAAGTAAACTACTCACACTTCATCGAAGGGGCTATGGTGATGATGTAGAAGCCCTCCGTGGTGGATGCCCCCTCCGGCGGAGCTCCGAAATAGGCCCCAAGATGGGATCTCGTGGATACAAAAGGTTGCGGCGGTGGAATTCGGTTTTTGGCTCCTGTTCTGATCGTTCGGGGATACGTAGGTATATATAGGAGGAAGGAGTACGTCGGTGGAGCTCCAAGGGGCCCACAAGGTAGGGGGGCGCCCTCCACCCTCGTGACCTCCTCGGGCACTGCTTGGAGTAGGGTCCAAGTATCCTGGATCACGTTCGGTTGGAAAATCACAATCCCGAAGGTTTCATTCCGTTTGGACACCGTTTGATATTCCATTTCTTCGAAACACTGGAATAGGCAAAAAAACAGCAATTCTGGGCTGGGCCTCCGGTTAATAGGTTAGTCCCAAAAATAATATAAAAGTGGAAAATAGAGCACAATATAGTCCAAAACAGTAGATAAAGTAGCATGGAGCAATCAAAAATTATAGATACGTTGGAGACGTATCAGCCTCCAAAGTTGTGGAAAACAACATAGAACCCATTAGCCATTATTTTCAATAATTTATAGCCCATTTGCTAATTCTTAAGGATATTTGAAGCCCAAATTATTTTTATTAGCATTACAGACCATATATTCTGGGCACTCCTAAAAAATTCAATGAAATTTTGCATATTTCGGTGGGGTCCGAACTCTTTTAAACATGAAATTTTGAGTCACGTTAAAAATAAGTTTTTAAAAACTATATCAAAATAAAATTCAAAAAACAATTCTCCACAAAAAAATGAATGAAATTTAAATTCTTAACTAGCAAGATGCCTGTTCGTTGCACGGAAAATTAAGATGCATTTGTATGAGTAGTTTATTTGGGAGAAAAGATGATATTTTAATGTAATTGCTAGTTGGCTTTGGTTTTTATAAGAGTAGTGAGTAGAGAAATCCTGAAAAAATGATATTTCAATGTAATTGCCGATTGGCTTTGGTTTAAAAATTTACAGCCGATTTCTTACAACTTATAGCCCAGTTTTTGGGGAAGCCCATTTCTTACTACTTACATCCCTCCTTGTCTTGAAAGATTTGCAGCCCAGCAGGGCTGAGAAAAGCAAGTAGACCTCGGTTTTCGTATTATCCAAAAAAAAGGAACTGGGCTAGCCACTTTCAGACAGAAAAAAATATCAACTGGGCTCATCATGTGCTTAAATAAAAGCGTAAGCGTGGGCTAGACGGGCCACAGCCCCCGCACAACGCGCAATTGAGCTCCGTCTCTGAAACTAAAAAACAATTGGGTGAGCTGCTTGGTCCCTGGTGTTATCCGCTTGTTGTGTAATTTTCTCGTCTATTGACTACATTGACAATGGCGTGGGACCTAGTTGTCAAACAATTAGGAGGAGGTATTTTTTTGGCTTGTAATAACGAGGCACCTACTTGCATAATGCAATGACCCTGGTGGGTCCCTACTTTCAGCCTCTCCACATACAGTCATCTTCTGATTCCTCTTGGTTGTTGACCATGTTGACAATGCCAGACGGCGGATGGCACAGCGAGCGAACCAAGGCGGAGAACGACGGCGAGGCCTCGGACGGGAATGAACAGCAGCCGTGGAAGATGCGGTAGTGTAGTGGCAGGTGGAGGGGAGTATGAGGGCAACAACATGCAACTCAAGCTTACAAATGGTACAAAAAGCCCAAGGATTAATTGTTCATCAAATTTTTAGACAAAACCCAGATTGAACATGGCAGTAACATCTAACCCAACCACTCTTTTTTGCAGTCACAAACAAATGGATCGGTCTGATCCATAAAATCAACATCCTATGCAAAACAATTTATTTCAGGATGACTACAACTTGTTGTAAATAGAAGCCGAGCACGTTTAGAAGCCCATTTGTCCACCTTAAACTTCTTTCTTTGCTATTCAATGTGTCCGTCTATGAGAAATCTCTTGCGGTAAGACTTAAGCCTCATGGACAATAGTAACGTCACATTCAACATGAAGAATGTGACAAAGTTTCTGTTTGCCTAGTTGGATGCATATCCTTCCATCGTTATTGTCCTCAAACGAATGTCATGAGAACTAAGAAAATCCTGGTGATTATTATGCCACCGATTGGTTATATATTTTGCTCCATGTGGTTGTGCCTAAGTAGACATGAAGATTGAAAACAGTTAAGGTCTGAAAAAAGAGTATGTCGAAAGAACGACATCTGAACGGTTAATTCTAGTACAATATATACGGGATTTCAATGTGCATGAAATCATCACCTCTATATATAAATTCTCCAGAGATCAAAAGCATCGTAGCAAGCCAATAATTATGTTCAGATCAAAACTAAACATTCTGATATATAAGATCTTGACAGAATCCAGCATCATTGATAGGCTATCAATGGAAGAACTCTTCATTGAGCATATAACATAATATTAGTACCCAAAGTGTACTCCAAGACGATATAAAACTTATGCGCACAAATGAAAAATGCAGCTTATGGTTACAAATGTGTAGATGATAATATATGGTACCTGAAAAAGTGAGGATCCAAACACCAAGTTCTTGTGATCATTAAAAGGGTCACGAATTACACCCAAGGTCTCCAGTTTGGGTGCAGAGACGAAAATTATTTGTGAAGGTTTATAACAATCATCAAGGAGCAACCTTTGAAGTGAAGAGGCATCTTCGACGATGAGCTGCTATCCTTCAAAAAAAATTCCAATGCTTTTAAGGTGAGGCGACTTTATTTGGAGACAACTGATAGGGATTTCTATTCCCAAAACAATCAGCAAGCGCTCCAGGGCAGGGCAACTGGAGTGGATGATGCTGTGCAGTGAGGCCTCCGACAGATAAACCACCACAAGCGAAAGTTTGTTTAGAAGTGGGAGTCAAAGCATTTCTACCAGATCATCTGGTAGATGACACCGGGAGAAGGTGGCGGTGTGGAGAGAGGAGGAAAACCGCGATATGGACAATGGTGGTGTGGGCACGAATTCTTGGTGTGTTCGTGGTATGAAACTTTCGTGGTAATGGTAGAACTCAAACTACTGGAGTTTTCTGAATTCAAGGGATGACAGCTAAGCGTCCACTATGCCGGGTATGGATAGCAGGTAACATGTCAGGATGCAGAGGCGTTGAACGGGGCCCTGCTGGCGAGAGGAGACGATGGCTCTGGGGAGATCAAATTCAGGAAGGATAGATATCTGACGACAGTAGAGATTGAGGGGTGCGATGCGCCATAGAGGGCGCCACCGAGTTGAGAGGACTTGCGTGTGGAAGCAATCCTTGGTGGGGAGAAGCGAGATGATCTCCTCAAGGATGACGTCCGGGAGATCGCTAATGCGGTCTACCAGAGATTCTACCGGTTCCTTAGATCCGGGTGGGGGGGGGGGGCTCGCTGCTTCTCCCCGCGACCGTGTGCGGGATCTACAACTAGCATCACCATTGGTGGGAGCCTCATTTTCTTGGCGCTGGGGCCAGCTGACTCCATTTTCCTTTTAAGCGTCATGCCGAGCTCATGGATTAGAGCAAAGTAGCCAGAGACGAGCCTAGTGGCAGTGCAAGTGGGGAAGAAGGAGGGTTGGGGATTTCTCTAGGAGTGGAAGAAGGGGAGCAGGCGTTTTCTGTATGAGTGAGGAAGAAGGTGAGCGGGGGTTTTCTGGACGAGTGAGGAAGATGGGGAGCGGGGGGAATTCGGGGGAGACGGAAGCGGGAGAGCGAGCTGCAGTATAAGTGGAAGCGAGGAGGAAGGAGAGTTTTTTCTGGGATCGCCCCCTCTTCAAGAAATATGGGCTTCTCCTTGCAAAAAACAAAAACAAATGGGCTTCAAGATGGATAGGCTTTTGTATCGGCCCAGTCGGCTGCCCGTGTTTCATACTGGAGGGCCTTGTGCTAGAGGCGGCCCGAGACACTCTCCTGCTTATTGCCCATCCGAAAGAAAAAAAGAGACGCCTCCAGCTTATGGCTACTCATCGGTAACCTTTTTCAACCCGGCATCCACCAAATTAGAGGATGCGGTACTGGATGCAGACACTCACATTAAACTAAGATTCAGAAGATACGGTATGCATACTAACATTCAGAAGAACAAAAGTTCAGCATGTTTATGCATCTCAATGATTCACCATACTATAACCAATACAAAGCTGTGAGAAGGCGTGGAAATAAAGAAAATTGGTCGATGCTTCTCTGAGCAAAGGGCCTCCCTGCACACGCATTAATTTCCTGGGCATGCTTGTTTCTTCTCAATGTTGCGAGCACTTTGAGCATGTTGGCAACTCCACAGCTAGCTAGGTGCCTCATCTTGTAACTGATACTGACACATTTGCAGAAAACACATGAGGCAATAGAGATGACTCAACATGAGTCCATATTATGCAGTTCCCCTGAAATCATCTTCATTGTCCTGAATCTGAAAAGATAGGAAAACAATAGCTATACGTAAACGCTGTTGCAAAATAGTAGCACACATCAATAGCTCGGCATGACAAAACATGATTATCTGGACAAAGGGGATACTGACCTGCCTGATGAGGATTATATATAATTTCATAAGTCCTTAGTTGATTTCCACCTTCGGCTGCACTTCTTGTTGTTTTGGGGATGGTTGGGCTGGAAGTTCTTCTCGTGTACCATGTGGGCACTAGAAGCTCCCTCAGCGACCCGAGCACGTGTGTCTTTTTCTCTCACCTTCTCTTCAAAATCAAGAGTGCTAATGAGATCCGAAACAGAAAACTCATGTCTCTTGTTTTTCAGAGAAGTAGCAAAATTGTTCCACGAAGGTGGAATCTTGGCAATGATGGTCCCAACAACAAATTTGTCCGGCAACACACACTTAAAGTACTCAAGTTCCTTAGCGAGTGACTATTATCATGCTCATGCAAATGCTAGAATAGATCACATTAAAAAGTGGTGCAACTCAGACTCACCTACTCACACCACACTTAGAGCATGGTTAATAGTATAGCCAACATCCGGCTATATGAAGTTGACACATCATCTAGAACCAACCTAATAGCCTGCTAGTACAATAATTAGTCCCTTTAGTATAATACTATATCATTAATAATGCCCCCACCTTTTGTCTCACAAAGTATGTTGGAGCTCCTGATACAACCGGCTACAAGTTTACAACCTTCTTCTCTTCTATATCCTCTTCTCTCTCCTTCAACTAAGCACAAATACTATATTTAAATCCTTATAGTCTGCTTATGTCATATAATTGTAGTACTTGCTCTAAAGTTACTCTCCACTGTGTAGTCTGAAATGCCGGGCGTGCAGTGGCCAGTGCCCTCGGTCGGCGCACCGCTTCAACGATGGAAGCAGTGAGAGGTCACATCGCCCTGACTTGCCATCAATGTGGAGAGACGGGCTCAGCTGGCGCCGGCGGAAAGCGTGCATGGGAGGGGGAGGGTTTTTGTTGGGCCAAGAAGGTGAGAAGCCGACTTGGGATCGGTCCGGACGGGGAAATATCATGTGCTCCCATACTCACTAGTAGTTTCATGCATATGACACTAGTCTATGTTACTACTCCCTCCTTTCCGGTTTATAGAGATGTTTAGAGTAACATAGTAATATGTTACAGAATAACTTACTCCCCACTATGACCAGCCTTGGCCTCTCCCGGTGCTCCACCATGTATAGCTGCTAAGCCTGCCAGGTAGGCATAAAATATGATGTGGCAAGTTAATTAAGAAGAGAGAGACTAGTTTGGTGACCCCGGGAAGAAACGGTGGAAAGACAGTTTTGAGTCTATAGCTAATTAAATGAAGCAAGCTTAGCAACAACAAACTAAGCACCTATGCATTGGAGACTTGAGTTGTTAAGCCATCTAATGCACTTAGCACCTCATCTAAGCACATTTGCATTGGTAGAGGTCTTAGTTCCATACGGTATCATAATACGATACTCAACTCTCTCTTTCTTCATTTAATTCTATGCCACCTCATCAAATTTGCCTACTACTAGTTGGCATGCATGATACTACTTATAATACTCCCATACAACCAGCCTGGTAGAATTAAAATACCTAATCTAAATGGTCGACGCCCAATATCTTTGTCCTCCTCCAGCATCCAGCAGAAGAAGAATCATGCAAGACACTTGCTGTATTCGCCAGCGTCGCCTCGGCGGTAGCCTTCATGGGATACAATCGGCGGCGGCCTCCCGTGTTCTACTTCTCCTCGATGATGGCGGTGGGCGGGGGCGTGCTGCCTCTCACCTTGTTGACATCCGCGTAGCCGCATCACCTCGTCGACATCTGTGGTGGCTTCTTTCTCTGCCTGCATGTCGCGGCTACGAGCGCGTCGACGGTGGATGGCGCAGTCGCAGACACTGGAGGCGATGTACGACGCGGCGCCATCGAGGGCAGCGATGATGCCCGTGCCACTGTGCTCCCTGACAAGCCGACATGGTGCAAGTCGGAACTCTTCGTCGAGCTGTATTGGAGAGCCAGCTGGGGAACCACGCGCTGGCTTAGTGCGGCAACTGCATCCGACGAGCTAGGCAAGGTAGGTGGAGAAGCGAGCTGCCTTGCTCGTAACTGCCGGGCTCGGCGGGCATCCCAGACGGCTTTTATGCTGGAGAACTGCTCTTCCTGCTCGTCGGATGCCGCCGAAAGAGTGGATAATATGGTGGAAGGAGGAGCTTGGCCTGCATCCTACTCCTGAACAGACGTGTGTGGTCGGAGTTGGTTTCTCGCATTCCATGTGAGTTTAAATGTAGGTTGTTGAATGCGGCGAGGAGGCGGGTATAGCTAGGAGTGCAGCGGGCGGCGCCCTGGGCCGGCATGCCGCTTCAAATGTCGGACGCAGTGAGAGGTCGCGTCCGCCCTGACCCCCTTGACCGTGGATCTTGACGGTGTACGCAACCTTGTGTCCAGATCTGAGATGCCACGTGTACCAGATGAATGACTCCAAGCTCGACCACCGTGATGCAAGAGGTGCGAGCCGAGGAACGCTGTTGGAGACACCCCCTCAGACTATCCACAATGGGTAGTAACATAGACTAGTAACGTGCTCATGTTACTAGTCTATGTTACTACCTCTATAGTAACATATGTGTGGTAACATGCAACACTTCATTTAATAGGCTATAGACACATCTTGCCTTGATATGTGTGATGTTACTACTTTCCTCTTTTTCTTCATTTATTGCTTACCACATCATCTACTTTATCTAGACATGTGTGATGTTACTACCTATGTTACTCCCACTGTGGGTAGTCTCATAATTTTCCTCGTCATCATCTGAGTCCTAGAAGATCTCACCCACATCATCATTAGGCATGCAGCCGCCTTGATAGACAACATGCGTAGAAGGAGTAGAGGCGACTGGGGACGCACCACGTCACGGGCACTCCGTACGTGCTTGTGTGTGTGTGTGTGCAGCGTGCGTGGTTTTCCATCGGTGCTAGTTATAAGGCCGAGGCTGCGGTCGTCTTCGTCTCCGACTAGTCGTTGATCAACAATGACAAAGAGGTGCTGCAGAGATGCGTAGGCACCGTTGTGTGTGAGCTTCGCCGTAGCACGATGAACCGAACGTCACCGCAGATGGCGCACGCCACCATCCAGCAGAGTGTGTGCGCACGCATGTGTTATTCACATGCATTCTACGGCCGAGTGTGTGTGTGCATGCATGTGTTGTGTACGTGTGTTGTGTGTTCCATGCTATGCTCGTATGTGCATGAGTTGGATCGACATGAGTTAGTGTGTTGGCGTGTGTACATGCGTGGCTGCATGCGTCCTGTACATGTGTGGCTTCTTGCGTGGTTATCAATATAAACTATAAAACAACTTCAGCTTAGCATCCTGATGTATCGTCTCTAGTGGTTAGCGAAGAGTTCTTGTTCTTTTATTTGTTTATAGGTGGGCAGGCGGCAAAAAACAGGGGAAAACGTGCAAGGTTCCTTGCAGATGCTCCACCGCGAGGTTCCTTGCTCCTTCTCGGTCGTCGGGAATCAATGTTCTTCAACTCTTTTTTTACGTGAGCTTTGTTCATCATTTTGCCAACACGCGAGACATCTAGCATCAAGGTGCACGTGTCATGCAAGAAAATGGAGATAATCAGATAAGCAGTGCGTAAGTGAGTCGTGCACTTTGATGGCACCTACTACACAATATTTTTTCTCCTCGATGGCACATGAAGTGCACGTACTCAACGACGGAGCACGGGATGGTAGCCATGACATTGCCAGCCCTTTTTTGGAGAGAGTATGTACTCCCTCCGTTTCTTTTTAGTCTGCATATAAGATTTGTCAAAGTCAAGCTTTGTGAACTTCGACTAAGTTTGTAGAAAAAATATATCAAGATTCACAAGATTAAATCAATATTGTTAGATGCATCATGAAATTACTTTGCATACCATATAGCTTTAGTATTGTAGATGTTGATATTTTCTTCTACAAAGTTGGTCAAACTTTACAAAGTTTGACTTTGGCCAAATCTTATATTCAGACTAAAAAGAAATGGAGGGAGTACTAAATAACTTTGATATGTCCCATCAACTCGTAGAATGATGAGAAGCTTGCTTACTATGCCTTCTCCCTCACCAACGCATATGCGGTGGCTCGCAGCACGAGGAGAAACTTTCGCTTACAAGCGGTGGATGTGCAACAATTCATTTGGTGTCAGATTGCCAGAAGTACTACTGTAGTACCATCATTATTGTTCGACTTCCGGAAGAGGCGAAGCGCCAAGCACAAGGTCATCTACTAACCTTAGGCTAGGCATAGTGGGAGTAACATAAGTAGGGGTACCTCCTTTTTTATTCTAGAAACAACCACACGCGAATATTGGACGGTAGCAGCACAACAACTGAATCAAAAATCGAAACCAACCAATGAACTACTACTATTGGTGAGCGTTTGCTAGTACGTATCATGTACTCCGTCTGTGCATGTATATAGGGTTTAATGCCTTTTCGGAGACTAACTTTGGCCCTATTTGGATCCATGGGTTAGAGTTAGTTTGAGCTAGTTGGGGCTCAAATAGCCCTAAAGTATCCAAGCATGAGGGTTAAATTGGAGAAGTTGCACCGAACCCACTAAAAAAACTATCCCACCCAAGAGGTGCTAATTGGAGATAGTTCTCATTGGGCCCACTGAAAAATCACTTTTCTCTCTCCATCAAGTGCATTTATTGTCAATTTAACCCTGTCACCCAAACACCTCTTTGGCTACAGTTAGTTCAGTGTTAGTCATGAGTTAGTCTAACCTCTAGCTAAGTTAGAGTATCCAAACAGGAGCAGTATAGGACACACAAGTTGCTCAAAGCATACAATCAAATTCGTATGTGAAAGGATCTTTTTTTTAAATGGGACGTGAAAGGATCTTCGAATGATATAATTTTCAAATTATATAAAATCTTATCAATAGTCAAAGGCATCCTCGAATAATATATTAGGCCCTATATAAAATCTTATCAATAGTCAAAACCAAGTGTTCTAAACGAGTTCGAAATGAGAAACTGTACCCACTCACGGCATGACAGGCCTGTCTCGTTTGGTCCATTGGTCAAAGCGCTTCCTCTTCTTGGCATAACAAAAGAGTATAGTATTTTTTTAGAATGCTCTTGGCATGTCGCTAACATGTGATGAGTTAACCGACCTCAATAGACGGCAAAAACACTAGCCCACCGCACTTTGAGAGAGACGAGGAGCGAGAAGTGATACGGGCTGCTAGATTGCTAGAGCTAGGTGTCGCATGAAAGCCAAGAAATATGGTGATAGCGTGGGTTAGCCATGTAGTATGATGTAACTACACTGGGCTACCGTGTTTCATACTCTTCCAGTCCACTGTGGAGATGATTGGTTGATTTTATATCACTGAATAATATAAAATATTATGAGTGCGAACGCTCCACCATGAGGTTCCTTGCTCCTTCTCGGTCGTCGGGAATCTATGTTCTTCCACTCTCTTTTTTTGGCGTGATCTTTGTTCATCCTTTTGCCAACACGCGAGACATCTAGCATCAAGGTGCACATGTCATGCAAGAAAATGGAGATAATCAGATAAGTTGTGCGTAAGTGAGTTGTGCACTTTGATGGCACCTACTACGCAATATTTTTTCTCGTCGATGGCACATGAACAGTGCATGTACTCAACGACGAAGCACGGGATGGTAGCCATGACATGGTCAGCCCTTTTTTGGAGAGAGTACGTACTAAACAAGTTTGATGTGTCCCATCAACTTGCAGAATGACAAGAAGCTTGCTTACTACGCCTTCTCCCTCGCCAATCCGTGCGCGGTGGCTCACAGCACGAGGAGAAACCTTTGCTTACAAGCAGTGGACGTGCGGCAATTCATAGTGGGAGTAACATAGGTAGTAACATAGCGCAGTCCAAGACAAGTTTGCTTATGTGGCATGTATTTAATGAGGAGAGATGTGTTTAGAGTAACATAATATGTTACTGTAACATAGCGCTTTCCAAGAGAGGATGAGTCTACAAGGTAATAAATGAAGCCAACTAGTATGACACTACTACTATGTTACTTTGCATTATGGAGGTAGTAACTTAGACTAGTGTCATATGCATGACACTAGTCTAAGTTACTCTGCACTATGACAATAGTATAGCCAGCTGATGGCTATAAGAAACTACCATGTCATGTATATCGATCATTTATAGTCACTCATATAGTAGTGTGGGCTACAAGGTTGGCTATAACATTACTACGTAGTACTTTTTTCAACCTTCTCTCTTTCTCCTTCTTCACATTTATTCTATTTATCTAGGAATCCGCATATAGAGGTTCTTACATGAGAGCCCACTCCCCTTAGCATGGTTAATAATATAGCCAACTAATGGCTACAAGGAACGCCATATCATCTACAGCCATCATCTATATGCACTCATGCAATAGTGTGGGCTATAAGGTTGGATATTATTCCCTCCATCCGGGTTTATTGGGCCCTTGAGCCATCGATGGCTATTCGTGTTTATAAGGCCTGCTGCACTAACTACTCACTTTTTCCCAAGAATCGCTCTCTTCTTTTGCGTTGCTGCATTGGAGCTGGCGCATGGACTTGGCTGACTGGCCATGCATGCAGGATGCATGTGCTCGCCGGCCACTACATGCGCCTGGTTTGTTACTAGGCCTATTTAATAGGGAGGTTATGGAGTAAATTAAGGAGATTTATTTTCTCTATGTGCTTCTTCTTGGTCTTAGCAATTGGCTCATGGACCGAATAAACACAGACGGAGGGAGTAGTACATTAGTACTTTTTTCCATCTTCTCTCTATTTCTTTATTCACATTTATTGCATTTACCTAGGAATGTGTATATAGCTAGGCTCTTGCATGAGAGCCCACTCCCCTTACTTTTTCATATCTCTCTCTCTCCCGCAAGTATAATAGTGGGCTTATAGCCTGCCTACATGGCATTTTTTGCCTGTGTGGAGGAGAGAGTGATGAAAAAGTAAGACTAGTCACAATGGGTAGTACTAACTTAGAGCATGGTTAATAATATAACCCGTTGTTGGCTATAACATCTTGCCATGTCATCTATAGTCAATATAATAGCCAACACGTATAGTAGTGGGCTACAAGAAAGTACTACTTTTCTATTATATGGGCCACTATACACTCTCACATAGCTTCTTGGAGCCTGCTTACGTCATCTTATTATACTTGCTCTTAGAGTACTACCTCTATAGTGAGAATAACATATATGTGGTGTCATGCAACCCTTCATTTATTGGGTTGTAGACTCATCTTGTCTTGTTATGTGTGATGTTACAGTAACTAGCTATGTTACCACATGCTTCTCTTTTCTCCTTAATTACTCGCCACATCATCTGTTTTGCCCTGAGATGTGTGATGTTACCATCTATGTTACTCCCACTGTGGGTAGTCTAAGGCTAGTCATAGTGGGCAGTAATTTAGACTAGTAACATATGCATGTTAGTAGTTTATGTTACTATCATCATAGTGGGTAGTAACATAAATGTAGTTTCATACAAGCCTTCATTTATTATGTTGTAGACTCATTTTGCATTGGTGTGCGTTATGTTACGGTGACATATTATGTTACTACAAACACCTCTCTCCTCATTAACTCCATGCAACATAAGCATATATGTCTTGGGATGCATTATGTTCAAAAAAGCTTCGATTAATATGTGTTCAAAAAACAAAAAAATGTCAAGAATTACAAAACAAAGACCTCGATATTGACTTCACGGATGGGTCCACTAGTTAACATCAAGTACACTTACCATCCGGTCACCCATCTCATGACCACACCAACCTCAGCACAGTTAACTTGCGAGTTCTGTTAAATGAGCTATCGGTAGGGAAGTTGGTCCTTGCTGATATAGGATGCCTCTTCGTATCCTTTATGGCGTACCCAGATGACCGCATGTTTCCGCCCAATAGCCAATGCCACGTCCCCTGCGAATGTAGAAGTTTCCCTCCCTTGGCTTAGCTGGTTCGCGCATTTTCCTTGTTTTAAGGGGCTGTTTGGATTGTGACTATCTTTGCCATATATTGCGACATGATTTTTGCCACACTTGCCACACTTGCCTAACTTGAGTTGCTCAAATTGTTAGCCACACTTTGGCTTGCCTAAGGGAATCTTGCCACACCTTTTCTGTCTATGACATGTGGGGATCATTGCTCATAAAAATAGTCTTGCCTTAGTTGTGGCTAGAACCAAACACCTACCTAACTTGCTCCAAGTTAACCCTCATGTTTGGATACTTTAGGGCTATTTGAGCCCCAACTAGCTCAAACTAACTCTAACCCATGGATCCAAACAGGGCCAAAGTTAGTCTCAGAAAACGCATTAAGCCCTATATACATGGACAGACGAAGTACATGATACTTACTAGCAAACACTCACCATTAGTAGTAGTTCATTGGTTGGTTTCAATTTTTGATTCAATTGCTGTGCTGCTACCGCCAATATTCGCATGTGGTTGTTTCTAGAGTAAAAAAGGAGGTACTAGTACTTACTGTGGAAAAGGTGAAGTGATGGTTGCTTCGCCCGAGCAACTTATTACTCTGGGAATATGGGAGTACCAGCGGATTCAAGGAACAGAGAAATGATGGTTGCTTCGTCCGAGCAACTTACTGTGGCAAAGGTGGGGCTCTGTGATTTGACTACTCACTAGTCATTACTACTGCCGTGCAATGACCGGGGTGAATCTTTCCCTGCAGTTGTGCACTCAATATTGTTGCATGGCAGGTGGAGCCGGATGAAGGATGTCCCACATGTCGGCGAGATGAAGTTGAATTGTTTCTGGCATTGTTATCAATCCTTCAGGATTTGTTTATATGTACGCATAATTTTAATGAAATTGTACTGTGATCCTATGAAGGTTTCAACTTTGGTTCCCGCAGGGAAAAAAAGGTTTCAACTTAGGATTCATGTCTCTTGCCTCAACATTATCTCGTTACAACATTCCATAAAATACATATGAAGCTACCATGGCTGCTAATGCATCTCAATGGTTCGCAGATCAGCACCAATATTCACATCACAACTGAAGACAAAGTTGTGAGAAGGTGTACAAATAAAGAAAAATGTATAATTGATCGATGCTGTTCGTAGGCATGGTTCCATTTCCTGGGCACAGTGTTCATTGCTTGGCAGTTAGTTTCACCCAGCTCTGTAGACAAAAAAGAGGTGTATGGAGGACACCACAATCCGATCATTTTGTGAAGCTCCACTAAAATCGAGCGGACAATCCATGTTTGGAAAGATATCCAGTCAGTGTGATTACAATAATAGTGGAACTAGATGATGAAACATAACACACACAAATAGAAGCCAATCACCTCTACGATCTCTCTTTAGGACTAACTACTTGTTGGAGAAGAATAGGCACGGAGTTGGATGAGGAGGATAGTAAAACCAATGCCCCTTTCTATAGTCCCACAGAAATGTAAAAACGTTGCCTGTGTGAGATTTTGGCAGAACTGCACAAAATACCCTTAAGAAAAAAGTGATTAGTGCAGTTCACCAAAAGGTCGCAATAGCAACGAGGTGAAAATGGAGAGCCCTGTTTGTAAAAGGAGGTAGAAAGGTAACAATTGCTGGCCAATAACATGAGTTGAAGACACATACGCCGACAAAAAAGAAGCATATTCCATGTAATAAGGGAAAGATAGCACATGGTGGTTTATCAAAAATGGTTTGCGGACGAGATTGCAAGATGGAAAGTACACCGGCCGAGATACATTTTAAGCAAACAACTAAAGAAGATCCACATACAGCAACGTGGGAAGATGGGCAGTGGAGCAAGGCCGGAGGAAGCTGTACCTGAGGGTCGTCATGATGTTACTAGGAGGGCACCGGCGGCCGGGATCTGCCCATACTGCGGCAGCGAGCAAGTGGCGAAGGCCCTACCGCGCCGGAGCTTGGTCAGAGAGAACGGCGGGTACCGCAGATCGGGACATGCTGCCTCAACACCGTCGAACGGAGAAATGATGCACATCCTCCCTTTCCGCCGGCGGACGGGATGTGGCCAGATCACTGACCAACGGTGAGAGAGAGAGAGGGCACCGCCGCCTTGTTTGAGGTGGCGTGACGAGAGATAAACCCTGGCAGGCAGGCTCCGTTCAATATAGTGGAGCGGATTTTTCCATTTTTCCCACGGCAATCATTTTATATTCTGTACGTGCCATTGAAGAATATATAACTTCATAATACTAAAGCGTCAAGTCAAACTTTGTTCCGTCTAGGCACGATACCCGACCCTCCATCGAGTAAACAGCCGCTACACGCGTCAAATTATCACGTGGGCTGCCTTTTCATACAGAAACAAACTCCACGGTGTACCCGAGCGTGTGTGGCTGGGAACAAGACGTGAGTACGTGCGTCCTGCGTGCACCTCTTCTTTAGGTGCAGGTACATACGTGGGTGGGTGTGAGAGAGATGGTTTGTGCGAAAGAAAGACATTGTGTCGATGATATCTCAAACAAAAAAACGTAACATATGCAATGTGTGTGAAACGGAGTCATGGACGTGAGATATCGATAGAATTGAAAACATGGATGAAGTGTGTGGCTGCGCGATCGATAAAGAGTGCCATCGAATTTGTGTTTTCCCATGTCAAAGATACATGGAGGCTGGCCTACTGGAATTTGAGAGGGTAGAGGTGCAGTTTTTCTCTGTGGCATGGATACCTACCTACAACGTCCAACTATCAGTGTGTGTGGGGGGGGGGGGGGGGGGGGGGCAGAGACCGATCGACTAGTATATGTGTGGGGAAGGAGAGAGACCTAGCTATGCATTGAGGGAGATCAATCAACATCCATGGATATGTGTAGCAGAGGAATAAGGTTGGGAGAAAGGCAAAGGTAGAGTGTTGGAGGGTTGGTGGTGGAGTGGCGTCTCACAAATGGTGGGAGAGGCATGCTAGAAAAACGGACGGTACAAGTGCAATATCAATACGAGAGGGCGGGGGATGTTCGTCTGTCTATGCATGTGCGTGTGAGAGACGGGTCGGGAGGTATGCAAGGATGATGACGGGAGATGTTATGGTTGTGGTAAGCATATGTAACTACATAGGAAGATCAACTGTCGTGTGGCCGAGAAAGGGAGAGACGTAACTAGTGAGGTAAGTGTATCGGTGCGTGGGGAAAACGAATTATAGTCGACCTGGCTATATGTAGGGAGATCGGTACGTATACATGCATGCATGTGTTAGAAGCAAATAAGGACCGGAGAGACAGACAGGGTGTCGTGGAATTGTCACGTCAGATGTCCTCGTGAAAGGACTTAGTTGTGGAGCCATCGCAACTAGGAAGCTTGAAGGGGTTAATTGGGACAAATAACACGAGAGGTTTATACTAGTTCGGCCCCTTACGATGAAGGTAAGGCCTACGTCTAGTTGGGTTGGTATTGATGTTTCGATGACCAGGGAGCGAGATACGCTATTCCCGGCTCTCGATAAGTTGTTTCTTTCCCTAAGCCGCCGGCGGGTCGTCCCCTTATATACACGGGTTGACGCCCTGCGGCTTATAGAGTCCCGGCCGGCTTATAAACAGTGTCCGGCTCGGTGACAAGTTAAATCTACCTTATGATACAAGTCATGCTATTACGGCGGTTTACTACGACGGGCCTTAAGTCGCTTGTGGGCCTTAGGCCCTTTACTGAACCACCATCTTCATGCTTGGCCTTGGGCTTCTTTCTGGTAAGCCTTCTTTGCGTAACCCGGCCCCTCCTGGGTGGCTTACACAAATAGTTATATCCCCAACATTAGGCCCCAGATTGATTTGAACCCATTCATGTCAATTTCAAAATACCTTAAGAAATAAATCTTTACTCTTCTGACTGTGCAAAGGTTTTCTTTAACCCGCCATGATGTCATCTTTTGGATCCGTGTTAACCCACCGTGACATCATCTTTACTTAAATTCATTCTTTATTCCACCATATCCTCCAACGGATCTTTGCCTTTACTGACCGTTCTGAAAATCGAGGCGTCGGGGCCGCTGGATAATAATGTTTATCTCCTCGGTTCTTGCGCCATCTCAGTCATCCTTTCCTTATAAAGAGGCACGACCTAGGTCTTCCCATTCTCCTCCTTCAGTCATCTTCTTCCTCTTGCTGCTTCTCTGCCGTTCGAGCTCCGCCGTCGCCGCCGTCGCAGATCTCTTCGTCTTCACCAACTCAGGCCGCTGCATCAACCTGGTTTGACCAGAAAAACAAGACGACCCTCTGCAGCAATCCTACATCTGTAAGTCTCCTCTTTCTTGCTCCTCAGATCCGCATTAGGACCTTCAAGTTCTTTTGTGTTCTTCGCTGTTTATTAGGAACCCTTCATAGATTTCATCACCACCGCTGTTTCTTGATCTTGAAGATGGTATAAAACCGATGCGGTAGATATTCCGCACCTATTTCGAACGCAAATAGATCCCTTTCTGTCGCACAGAGGCCCCGTTCGAGCCCTTGAACTTCATCTGTGCCAGTCTTAGGTCTAGAAAATTTTCTTTTTAGAACAGCTGTTTGATCCAAAATAACAGCGACAACTTGTGAAACCTGTTTGTTTCACCCGGAAATAAAAAACTGCCTCTGTCAAATATGTCTAAACACGACTGTCTAGATGACCGGCTTAAATAAATGACACTAACCTGTGGACCTTGCTTGCTTCACATGACTTAAGAAATTTTAACTGCTCTTGATACATGTAGCGCCTTAAATATTGTTGCATAGTTACCCATATATCATTAGGCCCCTTCTTAAGCCGCCATCTTCAATAGATATAAATGTTTTCCTCCGGGTAAAATTTGAACCGAAACTTCTCATTTTGTCATAGGCTTCAATTTTTGTCATGGCACCTATGGCGGCCAAGGCTCCTGTGACCTGTAACTGGGTCCCATCCACAGTCACAAGAAGTAAACTGTCTGAATTTGTGAAGTCTGGTCATTTGACTAAGAAGGAGGTCATGTCTTATCATGCCCCTGACCCGTCCGAGGAGAGACCTCAACCCAAAGAAGGGGAGGTGGTAATCTTTACAGATCATATGAGCCGGGGATTTGCACCACCCGATTCAAAATTCTTCAGGGATGTTTTGCATTTCTTTGACCTTAGACCTCAAGACATCGGGCCCAATTATGTGTCAAATATTTGCAATTTCCAAGTCTTCTGTGAGGTGTACCTGGGAGAAGAACCCAATCTGCTTTTGTTCAGAGAACTTTTTTACTTAAACCGGCAGCATGAGCGTGCCAATGGGCCCAGCCTTGAACTTGGCGGCATTTCAATTCAGCGGCGGAGAGACTGCCTTTTTCCTTATGCTGAACTGCCGAGTCACCCGAAGGATTGGAATCAGACGTGGTTCTATTGCCAGGACACCTCTCTGGCTGGCGAGAATCCTCTTCCCGGCTTGGGTGCTCTGCGCCTTGAGTCCAACCACCTGCTAGCGGATAAACTTTCTGCTGTTGAACGTCTGCCACTTGCTCCCACCATTAGAAAAATCAAAGCTCTTTTGGGAAACGGCTTAGATGGCATCGACCTGGTCTGAGTCTGGGTCACTTGGCGAGTACTTCCGTTAAGCCACGGTCACGGCTTAATGTGCACTTACTCAGGCGAAAAGGATGATCTACTGCGTCATAGCCCTGACGACTTACCAGATGATGTGGTGGAGGCTACGACCCAATCGCTGCTGAAAGAGGGCACAATAACTAGTAATGCCTTCGACTTACTTCCCTTCTGCAAGAAGAACCCAGCCCCTGCAGTGAGTCATCAACCTCAATAAATACTCTTTGCTATGTTACACCTTATTTTTACTCATAATCCCTTATAGTTTCCACAGGCCGATGACAACTTCTGGAAGGTCAAGTATGACCATGAGTCTGCCAAGCAAGCCAGAGCGGCCAAGAGAACCGACAAAAAAGCCGCCAAAACAGGGACTTCAAGGAAGAAGAAACCAAGCGCCTCAGATTTACTCAAATTGGACGACACTTCTGAGGATGATGAAGAGGTAATCCTCAATTTCCCTGACTCTTTTGTCATTTATGTTATTGACATTCTACCCTTTCAGGAGGATACGGGAAACAGCCAAGCGGTTGACGAAGAGGTAACTATAATCTCCTCCGACTCAGAGCCTTTGCCAAAGCACAAAATCCGAAGGGTGACCCGGAAAGTAAGATTTTCACATCCTCTTGCTTATCAAGATCCTCAATTTCTTTTGAAGCAACAACAGCTTGAAAGCCCGAGGCAGAACTGGACCAGCAAGGACATTGAACTCTCCTCCGGCTTACCTGATGTAACCAGGAAGCGTCGGACTGAGGTTATTTCCGATTTACGTTCTGTTTTACCTTTGGCGGGTTTAATTCGTCAACCTCTCAATTCATCTGACTCCAATTATCAGGATACTTCTCCTTCCTCCGGTGAGTCTATGCAGTCTAACATGCCGGCTTTCAACACTGCCCCTGGGTAATGTAACTTTATTTACCTTAGGGTTTACCTTACTAATGCTTTTGTATTCATCCTTCTACCTTTGTTGGTAGGGGCAAGTGAAGCCCAGTAAGAGGGCAAAGAAGAATAAGCCGTCCCAAGACCCGGTCGTGGCTGAAACGGAGCTTGGCACAGCTGCTCCTGACAGTTCCACCCATCAACCGCCGCCTGAACCAGCCTCTGACATTCCGGTGCCAACCTCTGACCCGCCCGCCGAAGATACTCTCAACAGTTCTGATAACCCGGAAGCTCCTAGCCCGGTCAAGACAAATGACCCGGGAGTTGAGATTCTGAGGTCTCAGTTTGTTGAGCCAGGGCAGCCCACTGTCCTTGCCAAATGCTCTGCTAAGGAGGAACTTACCGAACGTCGAAAGGCCAAGCTGGATATTACTGATTATACTCACTTAAGCATTGGAGATATAGTCTCGGGCTATCTGAATCAAGTGCATAACAGTCGTGACCTGGAAATTGACATGGTGAAACAAATACATCATAAATCTAAGGTATAACTTATGCTATTTTCCTGAATCTTACTTACTATACCAGCCCCCAAGTATATTGCTTATGAATAAATATGCTCTAGACTTAGAAAACTGCTTAACCCTGCGCTGTCTGGTTCAAAAAAGAAGATATTTAATCCGGTTGTGACATGACACCTTTGAACTTGCGATTATACATTAGCCCCCAAGTGCCAAGTACCTTTGCTTGCAAAGTGCTTGGGACTTAATGTCATCTTACCATATGTCTTAACATAAAACGGCCTTATTAATTAAAATTCTTCAGCATACATTAGCCCCCAAGTGCCAAGTATCTTTGCTTGCAAAGTGCTTGGGACTTAATGTTACCTTACCATGATTCTGACTATAACCCGACATCCATGCAGGCCAGCATAAGTGAATTTGAATCAGAAATTAATGATCTAAAGAGTCGTCTGACAGCTCAAGAGCTTGAAATTCAAAAGACCAACTCCAAGTTTGAATTCAGCATCTCTAAACAAAAGAAATTGAAGAAGGATTTTGAGGCAGAGAAGAAAATCTGGGCTGATGAGAAGGCTTCATTGGTGACCCGGGCCGAAACGGCAGAGGCATCACTTGCAGAAGCAAGAAACGAGCTGTCCGACTTAAAGCGCCAGATATCTCAAATGGTCTCAGCCATCTTTGGTAAGTTACTGTACAGAACCTCAAACATTGTAATCCTTCCTTTGATGACTATTGTAATCGTTATCCCTGGCTCACTTTATGTTTGCGAACACAGGCCCCAGGAGCACAAACCTCAAGCAGAACATGCTGATCAAATTAAAGGCGGTTTATACTCTAGTGGAGCAACTGTACACCGGGTCACAATGTGCTTTGGCCATTGTAGCTTTATCAAATACCACTCCCCACCTTCTGCAAGATGTGCTGAAGTGTCTCGCTGTGCTACCTCAGCGGAACCAGGATTTAAGGCGGGCGTCTTCAAGAGTCGGGGCCATAGCCGCGTTGAGCCGGGCAAAGGCATGGATTCCAGAACTAGACCCGGCCGACCTCGCTCTTGGATACCCGAGTCTGAGAGAGGATGGTACCGTATTTGATGATCAAGATTTCACCGCCTGCGTCAAAGACATACGTCCCGTGGCTACCCTCATTGGGAACGACACTGACCTTACCAAGTATTCGCCGGGCTATGACAGTGAGAACCGGAGAATTCCAAACACTCCATATGATCAAGTCAGCCTGATCCCTCCAACTCATAAGCATACTTTTGCCCCTGAAGTGGACCCAGCCGGTTTAATAGATGATGACACTGAGTTTGAAGCCTTGAGTGGCATTGACTGGGCCTCGTCAACCTTCTAGGACAAAGCAACCGACGGAGAGGCGGAGAAGGATAACCCGGAATCTTCAAGCCCGCCGAAGGAGTGAACCGTCAGGCGTTTGATGACTTTGTAAAAAAAACAATGCTTCCTTTATTCAGACTCGGGGAGTCTTGTAATAGGGTAGAAAAAACATCTTAATTTTTGTCATGCCTTCACGCATGTTTATGGTGCTTAACACTTTCGTAAGCTGCCATCGCTATATATTTCCAGCTTATGTTGATCGTTTATTTCCTTGATGTTAAATTTTGCTTGCCTTATCCTGCGATCCCTTTGGTAATCTCGACTGCTTATATGTCCTTCACCCTGCGGTTAAATTCAACTCCTGAAAGTCGGAACATGTAATGTTCACCTGGCACTTAACAACCTGGGGTGATCAATATTAAGCCGGAAGAACAAAAAACCACCTCATGTTGCTTTCAAAAAAGGTCTCAAAGTAGTCGAGTAATTATACTTATGAAATATAATGGATAATAAACAATATTGAAAGGCTTCTAATTCGAATACGATCAGTAAACCGCTCCAAAGGGGTTAAGCTAAGATTCGGATATGATCATATAGCCCCTAGTGGCTTTGGCGATGCCAATCAAATGGGTATCGACACCTATGTTCTCTTTGGTTCGAATACGACCTATGTTTGAAAAGGAAGCCCCCAAGTGACCATAAGAGTTGTTTAATGACGCTGATTCGAATACGATCCACGTCAGACCCAAAGGGGTTAAGCTATGATTCAAATATGATCAAGAAGCCCCCAAGTGGGTTTGGCAGTATGCCGATCAAATGGGTATTGACAACTGTGTTCTCTTTGGTTTGAATACGACCTATGTTTGAACAGGAAGCCCCCAAGTAATCATGGCTAGATTCAGATATGATCATAAGCCGGACCAAAAGGAAAGCTGGATTAAGGTATGATCCGCTCCCTGTTGGTTGTTTTCACCACCTGATAAAGAAGACATATACACTTTTGAGGATAAAAAGGACAGAGGTCCTGCTTTATTGCTTTATATAATATGTACACTGTCAAAATATATACATGTTGAGAGCTGGTAGCTTAAGTGTAGTAAGGCCGGAGATGAGCAATATTCCATGGCCGGCGGGTCTCCTCCTCCGACTTACGTGAGTCTTTGTGCTCTCGAACATCGATGAGGTAGTATGACCCGTTATGCAGATTCTTGCTGACCATGAAGGGTCCTTCCCAAGGTGGGGATAGCTTGTGCATGTCAGACTGATCCTGGATGAGCCGGAGTACCAAGTCGTCTTCCTGAAAGGTTCTGCTCCTAACCCGACGGCTGTGATAGCGGCGCAAGTCTTGTTGATAAATCACCGAGCGGGCTATTGCCAAGTCTCACTCCTCATCCAACAAGTCAAGTGCATCTTGATGAGATTTTTTGTTGTCAGCCTCAACGTAAGCCGCCACGTGGGGAGAATCGTGCCGAATGTCACTTGGCAGAACCGCCTCTGCACCATACACCATAAAGAAAGGTGTGTAGCCTATAGATCTGTTAGGCGTAGTGTTGATGCTCCACAATACAGAGGGTAATTCCTCCACCCAACAACCCGGAGTCCGCTGTAAGGGGACAAAGAGCTGGGGCTTGATACCCTTTAGGATCTCTTGATTAGCTCTTTCTGCTTGACCATTGGATTGAGGATGAGCAACAGCCGAGACATCAAGCCGGATATGTTCTCGCTGACAGAACTCTTCCATGGCAGCCTTGGAGAGATTAGTGCCATTATCAGTTATAATGCTGTGTGGAAAACCAAAACGAAAGATCACTGAGGGAGTCCTGGACTAGGGGGTGTCCGGATAGCCGAACTATCATCATTGGCCGGACTCCAAGACTATGAAGATACAAGATTGAAGACTTCGTCCCGTGTCCGGATGGTACTTTCCTTGGCGTGGAAGGCAAGCTTGGCGATACGGATATATAGATCTCCTACCATTGTAACCGACTCTATGTAACCCTAGCCCTCTCCGGTGTCTATATAAACCAGATGGCTTTAGTCCGTAGGACGAACAACAATCATACCATAGGCTAGCTTCTAGGGTTGAGCCTCCTTGATCTCGTGGTAGATCTACTCTTGTAACACACATCATCAATATTAATCAAGAAGGACATAGGGTTTTACCTCCATCAAGAGGGCCCGAACCTCGGTAAAACATCGTGTCCCTTGTATCCTGTTACCATCCGCCTAGATGCACAGTTCGGGACCCCCTACCCGAGATCCGCCGGTTTTGACACCGACATTGGTGCTTTCATTGAGAGTTCCTCTGTGCCGTCGCAATCAGGAAGGATGCCTTTTCCCGTCTTTAAAAACGGCGCCATCGTCAAGGGAGCTTTAGCCGCCGGCCAAACTATCCGGCTAGGTGGTTTTCTTATGACCGCCTGTTCGGCCACCGCTCCGACAATGACCTCTCAGGTCATCAAAAGCGATCTTCACGTCAGCTCGGAATTCGCCGAGCAGCTAGATTCGATGGAGCTCTCCTCCGTAATAGAGCTCTTGGATCGCATCGCTGCCCTAGGAGTCGCTACAGACTATGATCAGATTGGGCTTAAAACCGATCTGAGAGAAATTAACTCTCCCTAGGCTACCCACCACGTTGTTGTGGTAGAGGAACAATGCGGCGACTCTTCTTCTATGTTAAAAACCAGCTATGTCCGGATTCCCAATCCCTCCATGCTGGATTCCCACGGAGGGACAGACGTCAATCAAATACTGAACCTAAAGTCAGGCATCGGACTGGATTTGTTGGAAAACATCCAACAACCCAAGCTTCCAAATCCGGAAACTTCTTGGCCTTTGAGCCTCAGATCGGGCGGGGTTCCGAATTTAATTCCACTCGCCCACCCAAACATAAGCGATCTATCTCAAATACGGCAAGAGCCCGATGAAACAGTACATCATTACTGGGCCGGATTCCTCCTGGTTATGAACAGGATAAAGGACTGCCGTGAAGAAAGCGCGATTCCAATTTTCTGCAACAATTGCACGGACAAGGGAATCATGAACGCCATAAGTCGTCGCGAAGTTACACGATTGACCGACCTAGCGACCATTGTACAAAAATATTGTGCGATGGAGAGTGCCAGGAAAACCGAAACCAGGTTTTGGGACAATCCGGCCCTGACTACAACCCTAGTCCGAAACAAAAGGGTGTGTCATACTCAAGCACCTGGGTTAAAAACCAAAAAGCAAAAACCCCCTAAAGGGCATGGAACCGTACTGGAGGGATGGCTCAATGGACCCTGTAAAATCCACAGTACGGAGGGCGCCACTCCAACACATAGCCTTCGAGCATGTTGGATACTACGGGAGGTGGCCAAAAGTGGCGAAGGCTTTCTAGCCCCGGGCAACCAGCCCAATAGTACTAGTACGGTATTAACAGTCTTCGAGACTTTCGCATCAAATAACATGCGGAAACGAACAATCCGCAGCCTCGCCGAAGTCTACCAAGTAGCAACAACAAATCCATGGAGCGACACGGCTATCACCTTCAATGCCAGCGACGAACCTAAATTCCGAACAGCTCGAGCACCAGCCGTGTTGGTCCTCAGTCTGATAGTGGACGACTTTCGTCTTACAAAGGTACCCATGGATGGCGGCAGCGGATTAAACCTCATCTACGAGGAAACCCTTCAAAAAATGGAAATTGACTGGAGCCGCATTGAGCGAAGCAGCACAACCTTCAAGGGAATAATCCCTAGTCGAGAAGTACGCTGCACAGGAAAAATCACAGTAGACGTAGTGTTCGGCTCGCCGGACAATTACAGGTCTGAAGAGGTCATGTTCCAAGTGGCCCCATTCGGCAGCGGATATCACGCCTTGTTAGGGCGAGAGGCATTCACAATCTTCCAAGCTATACCTCATTACGGGTACATGAAGCTCAAAATGCCCGGGCCCAATGGAATAATCACTCTTGTCAGTGATCCAGATATAGCACTCCGCGTTGAAAATAAGACATCGGCACTGGCCCTAGAGGCATTATCCGAAGCCCTAGCAGCATAGGAACTCACTGCGCTGCGCTCCACGGTGGACAAGGACGATGTGATACTCGATAAGAGGTCTAAGTCCACCTCTTATAAACCAGCAGATGAAATAGTCAAATTCCAGGTCCATCCAACGGACCCCACAAAGACGACCTCCATTGGGGCACAATTAAATCCTGATGTAGAAGCCGCACTACGAGAATTCCTATGAGAAAATTGGGACATTTTTGCCTGGCACCCTTCAGACATGCCAGGAATCCCATGCAGGCTAGCAGAGCACAGCCTAAATATCCTAAAAGGATTCAAGCCAGTCAAGCAAGCTCTTCGGCGATTTTCCGAACCCAAAAGACAGGTAATGGGAGAGGAGCTAGCCAAACTCTTAGAAGCCGGATTCATCAGAGATATAAAACATCCGGACTGGCTAGCCAACCTGGTAATGGTACCAAAAAAGGACAAATCCTGGCGCCTTTGTGTCGATTTCAAAGAACTTAACAAGGCCTGTCCAAAGGACCCTTTCCCTCTCCCTCGCATCGACCAAATCATCAATGCTACCGCAGGGCACGATTCATTGTGTTTCCTCGACGCATACTCCGGATACCATCAAATCAAGATGGCAGAAAAAGTCAAGGACGCAACGGCATTCATTACTCCATATGGACCATTCTGCTTCAACACAATGCCCTTCGGACTCAAAAACGCCGGCGCAACATATCAGCGCATGATTCAGACATGTCTGGCTACCCAGATAGGAAAAACAGTAGAGGCATACGTAGACGATGTGGTCATCAAGACCAAACACGTCGAAACTCTAGTAGACGACTTGAGGGTGACATTTGACAACGTCCGAGCATATGACATTAAGCTCAACCCGGAAAAATGTGTTTTCGGCGTACCAGCCGGAAAGCTCTTGGGCTTCATTGTATCCGATAGAGGAATTGAAGCAAACCCAGCCAAGATCCGAGCTCTGTCACAATTGGATATCCCAAAAGACCTCAAGCAAATACAAAAATTAACTGGATGCATGGCGGCTCTAAGCCGCTTCATCTCCCATTTGGGAGAAAAGGCACTGCCCCTCTATCGCCTCCTCCGGCGCACCGAACACTTCGAGTGGACGGATGCTGCCACGGCCGGACTCGAAGAAATTAAGGCCATATTGACAACAAATCTGGTCTTGGCCGCGCCCAACCTGGGCGAACCGATGTTATTATATATCGTAGCAACACATCAAGTTGTCAGCGCGGTACTCGTCGTCGAACGAGAAACAGAAGGGCACAAATTCCCTCTTCAAAAACCAGTGTACTGCGTATCCACTGTCTTAACTCCATGCAAGTCCCGGTACCCACATTATCAAAAGATAGCGTATGCGGTGTTGATGGCATCCCGGAAGCTGCGACACTACTTTCAAGAGTGTTCCATAACGGTGGCCTCCGAGGTACCTCTCAACGATATTATAAACAATCGCGACGCGACGGGCAGGATTGCAAAATGGGCCATTGAGCTCTTACCATTTGACATAACCTACAAACCACGGCGAGCTATAAAGTCGCAAGTTCTGGCTGACTTCATCGCCGAATGGACCAAAGCCGAACTCCCTAAAGAGTAGGACGCATACTCCAATTGGATCATGCATTTCGACGGCTCCAAAATGTTGGCTGGCTTGGGGGCTGGCGTCGTCTTGACGTCCCCAACCGGAGACACAGTCCAATACGTGCTTCAAATAATGTACACGGACTCCAACAATGTAGCCGAATACGAGGCCCTTCTACATGGCCTCCGGATGGCAATCTCCATGGGTATTCAACGCCTAGAGGTGCGCGGGGATTCAAACTTTGCAATATCCCAAGTAAATGGAGACTTTGACACCAAGGATCCGAAAATGGCAGCCTACCGTAATGCTGTCTTAAAAATGTCAGCCCGGTTCGAAGGACTCGAATTCCACCATGTAGCCCGGGATAATAACCAGGCAGCAGACGTGTTGGCACGCATCGGCGCAAAACGCGACGCCGTCCCTCCAAACATCTTCCTGGAGCGGCTCTTTAAGCCATCCGTATTATGGGAAGAGGAGTCCGGAAACGACAACCCGGAACCAACTGCACCACCCAACACAGAACATTCTGACACAATCGGTGGCTCGGCCAATGAAATAACACCTTCAGCCCACGAGATAATGGCAATAATTGCTCCATGGACGGAACCATTCCTAGCCTACTTAATCAGGTAGGAACTCCCCAAAGACCAAAATGAGGCCCGCTGCATAGTTCGGCGATCTAAAGCCTACAAGGTCCATGAGGGAGAACTCTATAAGAAAAGCACAACCAGAGTCCTTCAAAGGGGTATCTCCGAAGAGGAAGGGTGAAATCTCCTGGCTGAAATTCACGCCGGACTCGGCGGGCACCACGCTGCAGCCCGGGCCCTTGTAGCAAGGCCTTCCGTACAGGATTTTATTGGCCGACAGCCCGGGCAGATGCTCAGGACTTAGTCCAACGATGCGTTGGTTGCCAGCTCTTTGCTAATCAAAGCCACATGCCACCCACCGCCCTCAAAACTATACCCATCACTTGGCCGTTCGTGGTCTGGGGGCTTGACATGGTCGGACCCCTTAAAGGGGGAACCCACAAGCACAAATACATATTGGTCATGGTGGAATCCGAACCTGTGATAGACTTCAGATCCAGGGTAGTACACCGTTTTGGCGTCCCCCACAGCATCATCACTGATAACGGCACGAATTTCATGGCCGACGAGGTTAAACTCTGGTGCAAAAACATGGGCATCAAGCTCGACTACGCTTCAGTCTACCACCCTCAAACTAATGGTCAAGTGGAACGAGCAAATGGTCTAATCATGAGCGGCAATAAACCCAAATTAGTGCGGTCCCTCACGGAATCTAACACGCACTGGGTAGAGGAGCTTGACTCTGTACTCTAGGGGCTGTGGACCACGCCAAACCTCACTACCGGATTCACACCATTTTTTATGGTATACGGCGCTGAGGCAGTTTTGCCCTGCGATATAATTCATGACTCACCTCGCGTGCGCATGTACGAGGAAAGAGAAGCCGAGTTGGATCGGCAGGACAGTTTGGACGCCTTAGATGAGGAGCGCGACGTGGCAAAATCCCGTTCCGCATTCTATCAACAGCAGGCTCAAAGATATCAAAGGAGGGAAGTACGGGCCAAAACTTACAATGTTGGCGAGCTAGTTCTACGCCTGCCGGACAAGAAAAAGGACAAACTTAAGCCCAAATGGGAAGGTCCCTTCATCATCAACCAAGTCCTTACCGGCGGTGCATACCATCTACGCAACGCATCTGACAACCGACTCGAGCCAAACCCATGGAACGCAGCCCGTCTCCGAAGATTTTACGCCTAGTGCCGGACTCAGGGTTCGTCTCCTTCCTCCGTGCACCTTTCATATTTTTTTTCACTGTCTTTGTTTTCCCTCCTTTTTCCTCCCCCTCTCAGTACAAGCCTCTTGAGGGCTGATCTGCGCTTTGTTCGCACTCACTCGATGTGCTACTTGCACTCGTTATACCTGGGGGTTTCTTTAACAGAAGCTTATTTATACGGGCTTCATGCCCAACACATGTGTCACACTTCCGCATGTACCTTTTGATCACCATTGTATGCATCGATATGACTTAAGTTTTGGCCAAGCCGGGTTGCCTAGCTCCTATGCTTACCCCTACGTTCCCGGTTGTTCGGCTAGGAGGTAAAGGGAGCACCTCTGCGATTGTTACTGTCTGGTCAGCCGGACATGTACCTCAGACTGGGTGAAGCCGAAGGCTAGCGTTCTTAAGGGAATATTCTGTCGGTGACCTGAAAGATGATTTATTACTTACCTATTTATCTGCCCCCAGATATTTTTTCTGCTATTTTCACAGTCTGGACATGCACTTTAGGGCATGCCTCCCAGGGAAAGGAACCCTTAACGGAACTATTCTCCCTGGAAGATGTTTCTTACTAACCATGTAATATAACATAGCTAGTTGGGCACTTGTCTGATAAAGCAATTATGACCCCTACGCCTTGTCTCCATGCATGCCCCGGTTCTTTTGTAACCGTAAGGGTATTCGGACACACTCCGGACTGTTGGGTCCCGAGGTTGAAGCGAAAAGGTCCGCAAAGACAAACGATCTACAATCCGGCTAGAAGGCATTTTACATGTCATTTTAAAATTACATTGTCAAACTGACTGATTATACTCCTCTTCAATCCCATCTAACAGGCTGTCTAATTTACAGTCCTGCTGGGAATATTTCGCGGCCAACTCTACTTGGCCGTACATTAGGCTCATAGGGATCTCCTTCCCATCGGGCCCCACAGGTTCGACCTCGGCCATGTGGTTTGGGTCAGCCTTCGGGTACCGCGTCTTCACCATGGCCCGGGCCTCCCTGGCGCCTAAACGGCAGGCCGATATCTTCCATAGGTGGAGACGCCGCCGTACTCCCTGAAGCTTCTTAGCAAGCCCTCCAAGACCCTCGGGTAGGGAGACGGAAGGCCATAAGGCCTGAACGACGCTGCTCATCGCCTGCCGAACATGTTCGTGCAGTTGCAGCAGCTCGGGAAGAGGGTCTCCCGTGGAACCAGGCATCTCCTCCGCCGGACGACCCGTGAGATCACCTACAGACACATTTCTGTCAATCGACTTCCTCGCCGAACTCTTCTTTTCAAAAGAGTTTGCTCAAGCACTTACTATAAATGCCGCGACGAAGCCGCCGATTCTCCTTTACGGAGTTAGACAGCTGGACCCGGACATCTTTTAGTTCTTCGCCCAGCTGGGTGTTGGCATCTTGGAGTTTGTTCCTCTCCTGCTGCACCCTCATAAGCACCTTCTCGCCGGCCTTCAACTAGCGCAGCAGATGTTGCTTGTCCGGATCTAGTCCGGCACCCTCTGCAATATTATTGTCAGACTATACACACACGCCGCACTTCATAAACTACTTCTCTTTTCAAAATATGAATTACCAGAGGGGGTCTCCGTGGCTCCCCCAGCAGCGGCTAGTGCGGCCTCAAGTTGGGCCTTGCATTCTTGAAGCTCCTGGGACAGGTGGTTATTCTTCTCGGTAAGATCCTGCATAACAAATGATCCTTAAATCAGTTAGTTTAACTATTTTAAGTCTCGGGGGCTACTGGCATATATAACTATTAAAATTCCTCACCCGTATGTCTTTTACATACTGCTCCATGGCTCTGGTTAAACCATCTTGAGCAGCACGGAGGTGCGCGTCTCCCGCATTAAAGGCATTCAACGCCTCTGGGGAGAAACACACATCACGAAGAACTGTCCGACGGCGCCTGTGATTCATGGCGCTCTCCACCTCAGACCTGGTGGCGGACAACCTGTCGGCATCCTCCGTTGGAGGAGCATCCGGCTCGTGCCTTGCGCTCGCCTCCCCCTTCGGACCAGGCGTTGGAGCCTGGCTGGCGGAGGCTTGGTTGGCACCCTCTTCGGACTCAGTCCGGCGAGCGCTCTTTCTCCTGGAAGAATCATGAGCATTAATATACCTCCCAGGAGTCTTTCCCTTAAAAGAAAATGGTGCACTATACCTTTGCGGCGACGTTTCGATTCGCGCTGCACTCCTCTTCTGCCTGCTAGGCCGCACTGACCTCGTTTGGTCAGTCACCGCAGGCTCGGCTTCTCGCCGTAAAGGCACCTCCGGCGAAGCACCATTGGTACACGGTCAGAAATAAGCATTAAAAAAGTAACGGTGTCAGGACTTCGGTCATACTCACCTGGGAAGCCGGACATAAACCGGGGTAGTCAGCCGTAATGGCGACTAAAGCATTGTCTATGCTGAGCTGGTGGAACACCCCGTCAATTCCACCTTTATGTCCGGACCCTCTTCGGAGGCCAGATCAAGGGATCTTCCCGGATCCTCGGGTTGTGGAGTTGGGCTTTCTATGCCCTCCACATCCCGGCGCAGTTCCTGCGTCGAAATCATAAAGTAAAACACTTATCTTTGAAAGCACGGATCAGATATATAAACGTCCGCTTACCCAGCTCCGAGGGTTATTCATGGAGAATCCATTCAATGGACTCGTGCGGAGGAAGTCCTCCTTCTCCCCCTTGTACAAGCCGGACAGGATCTTCAACAGATCGGCGGCCGATCCCGGCCCCGTGCGGCCATGACGGGTGGCGTCATTCTCCCCATTGAAATCCCACAAGGGGTGGCCCCTATATTGGAGCGGCTGCACCCCTCGCATAATGCATGTGGCCATGACTCCAATCATGGTTAATCCGGAATGGGCTAGTAACCGTATCCGGCCCATCAGATAGTGGACGCTCCTGTCATCTTCCCGTTGAGGGCTCCGTGGGCGCCAACTCAGGCGTTTCTTTAGAGGAGCATTGCTAAACTCCAGGAGGCCGATCTGAACTGGATCCGGTAGCGGGGCGTCTTCCATATAGAACCACTTCGAAGGCCAGTCTTCGGACGCCTTCTTCAGGGTTCCGGATAGATATCTGGTCCCGGCGATGCGCCATATTTCGGCTCCGCCAACTTGATATATCGACCCCTCGTGAGAACGGGGGTACGAGGCAAAACAACCTCTTCCACAGCGCAAAATGGGGCTCGATGCCCAAGAACAGCTCGCAAAGAGCTACGAAGAGCGCGATGTGCAAAATGGAGGCAGGCGTGAGGTGGTGAAGTTGGAGTCCATAGAACTCCTGGAGCCCCCGGAGAAACGGATGTATGGGAAATCCGAGTCCCCTTATTAAGTAGGGGACGAAGCATACCCGCTCTCCTTTGGAGGGATTGGGGACGCTCTCCACCTGCTTCCCACCCTTGTAGGTGGCCAGTCCGGCTCGAACCGGAACCATAAAGGCTGGGGGAAGGTATCCCTCTGCTTGGAGCGTCACTAACTCGCTATGCGGGACTGAGCATCTCCTCCAATATCCTAGCGGAGGACTGGGAGCGCGAGAAGAGGAGCCGCGTCGACTATCCATGTTGGAATGGATTTTTTGTCAGATGCGCCTCGATGAGTACTTGCGGAAGGAGGATGGTGTGATTTGGATCTGGATCCTCGCCTCTCTTATAGGCAGCTTATTCGTACAGCTAAGGGGTAAAACGTAAGAATACCCTGGCTTTTCGCATTCGTACAACACGTGGAAGAAGGCCTTTATTGGACGTGGAAGCCAAGGAGCGCAACATTTATGAAGCAACCGGACACTATCCGGCAAACTCATGGAACATGAAGGAGAACCCGCCTTGCAAACGCCGAAGACAATATATGGGCCGGACTCGTTGTCGTTGAAGCTTGGTTCGGGGGCTACTGAGGGAGTCCTAGACTAGGGGGTGTCCGGATAGCCGAACTATCATCATTGGCCGGACTCCAAGACTATGAAGATACAAGATTGAAGACTTCGTCCCGTGTCCGGATGGGACTTTCCTTGGCGTGGAAGGCAAGCTTGGCAATACGGATATGTAGATCTCCTACCATTGTAACCGACTCTGTGTAACCCTAGCCCTCTCCGGTGTCTATATAAACCGGATGGCTTTAGTCCGTAGGACGAACAACAATCATACCATAGGCTAGCTTCTAGGGTTTAGCCTCCTTGATCTCGTGGTAGATCTACTGTTGTAACACACATCATCAATATTAATCAAGTAGGACGTAGGGTTTTACCTCCATCAAGAGGGCCCGAACCTGGGTAAAACATCATGTCCCTTGTCTCCTGTTACCATCCGCCTAGACGCACAGTTCGGGACCCCCTACCCGAGATCCGCCGGTTTTGACACCGACAATCACCTTTTTCATGAACTGAACCGTTGTGGCTGTATCACACTTACTGATTGGCTCTGCCTCAACCCACTTTGTAAACTTATCCACTGTCACCAGGAGGTGTGTCTTTTTTATCTTTAGACCTCTTGAAAGGCCCAACCATGTCAAGCCCCCAGACTGCGAACGACCAAGTGATTGGAATCATCCTCAACTCTTGAGCCGGCACATGAGCTTGTCATGAGAACTTTTGACAACCGTCACATTTACTGACCAGATCCTCAGCATCAGCATGAGCCGTCAGCCAATAGAAACCATGACGGAAAGCCTTGGCCACAAGATATTTTGACCCGGCATGGTGGCCACAATCCCCTTCATGGATCTCACGAAGTATCTCTTGGCCCTCCGCAGGCGACACACAGCGTTGAAACGCCCTAGTGGCGCTTCGGTGATGTAACTCGCCATGAACAATCGTCATAGATTTGGACCGCCTGACAATTTGTCTTGTCAAGGTCTCATCCTGAGGCAACTCTCCCCGGGTCATATAGGCCAAATATAGCACTGTCCAATCCGGGATGACGTGAAGAGCTGCCACCAGCTATGCTTCTGGGTCTGGCACTGCTAGTTCTTCCTCTGTAGGCACCTTGACAGAAGGGTTATGCAAAAGATCAAGAAAAATGTTAGGCGGCACCGACTTACGTTGAGATCCCAGCCGGCTTAAAGCATCAGCCGCCTCATTCTTCCTTCGATCAATGTGCTCCACTTGATAGCCCTTGAAATGCCCAGCCACAACATCTACTTCACGACGATAAGCCGCCATGAGAGGATCCTTGGAGTCGCACTTGCCTGATACCTGTTGGGCCACGAGATCTGAATCGCCCAAGCACCTTACTCGGCTTAAGTTCATCTCCTTAGCCACCCGGAGGCCATGGAGTAAGGCCTCGTACTCAGCTGCATTGTTAGTACAAGGAAACATAAGCCGGAGCACATAACAAAATTTGTCACCTCGAGGAGAAGTTAAAACAACTCCAGCCCCCGAGCCTTCTAACTGCCTGGACCCGTCAAAGTGAATAGTCCAATATGTGTTATGTGGCTTCTCCTCAGGTGCCTGCAACTCTGTCCAATCATTGATAAAATCCACCAAGGCTTGAGACTTGATAGCAGTACGTGGCATATATTTCAAACCATGAGGCCCAAGGTCAATAGCCCACTTGGCGACTCGTCCTGTGGCTTCCCTATTCTGGATGATGTCTCCCAAGGGGGCAGAACTTACCACAGTTATAGGATGACTTTGGAAGTACTGCTTCAACTTCCGGTTTGCCATAAACACTCTGTAAACAAGTTTCTGCCAATGTGGATACCTTTGTTTAGACTCAATGAGCACCTCACTGATGTAGTAAACCGGCCGTTGAACCGGGTGCTCCTTGCCAGCTTCCTTACGCTCTACCACAATGGCAACACTGACGGCTCGTGAGTTAGCAGCCACATATAACAGCAATGGCTCCTTATCAATGGGAGCCACAAGTATCGGTTGCTCTGACAACTGTCTCTTCAAATCTTCAAAGGCAGCATCAGCAGCATCACTCCACACAAAGGTGTCTGTTTTCTTCATCATCTGATACAGTGGTAGGGCCTTCTCACCCAACCAGCTTATGAACCGGCTTAAAGCAGCAACACGACCTGCCAGTCGCTGAACATCATTGATGCACGCCGGTTTAGCTAGAGAGGTAATCGCCTTGATCTTCTCCGGATTAGCTTCAATGCCTCTGTTTGAGACCAAAAACCCCAAGAGCTTGCTTGCAGGTACACCAAACACACACTTGGCCAGGTTAAGCATCATCTTATAAACCCGAAGATTATCAGAGGTCTCTTTCAAGTTAGATATCAAGGTTTCCTTCTCTCTGGACTTCACCATGATGTCATCCACGTAAGCATGAACATTACGCCCGATTTGATCGTGTAAACAGTTCTGCACACATCGCTGATAAGTTGCCTGAGCACTCTTGAGCCCAAACGGCATAGATACATAACAGAAGGCTCCAAATGGAGTGATGAAAGCCGTTTTCTCCTGGTCCTTAACTGCCATTTTGATCTAATGATAACCAGAGTAAGCATCCAAAAAACTCAAACGTTCATAACCCACCGTAGCATCAATGATTTGATCAATACGGGGGAGAGCAAAGGGATCAGTCGGACAAGCCTTGTTTAAGTCTGTGTAATCCACACACATCCGCCAGGTGCCGTTCTTCTTGAGTACAAGCACTGGGTTAGCCAACCACTCCGGGTGAAAAACTTCCACAATGAACCCGGCCGCTAAGAGCCGGGCAACTTCCTCTCCAATAGCTTTCTGTCTCTCTTCATTAAACCGTCGAAGAAACTGCTTGACCGACTTATAATTCGATCAATATTGAGAGTGTGCTCAGCGAGTTCCCTCGGTACACCCGACATGTTAGAAGGTTTCCATGCAAAGATGTCCCGGTTCTCACGGATGAACTCGATGAGCGCGCTTTCCTATTTGAGATCCAAATTGGTACTGATGCTGAATTTCTTAGAAGAGTCGCCTGGGGTAAAGTCAACAAGCTTCGTCTCAGCGGCCGATTTAAACTTCAACGCTGGGTCATGCTCTGTAGTTGGCTTCTTCAGGGAGGTCATATCCGCCGGGTCAACATTGTCTTGATAAAATTTTAGCTCTTCCACTGCACAGGCAGACTCCGCATAAGCCGCGTCGCCTTCTTCCCACTCCAAGGCTACCTTTCGACTCCCATGCACAGTGATAGTGCCCTTGTGACCCGGCATCTTGAGCTGCAAATAAACATAACACAACCATGCCATGAACTTAGCATAAGCCGGCTGCCGAAACAGAGCATGATATGGGCTCCTGATTTTGACCACTTCAAACGTCAATTTCTCAGCCCTGGAATCATATTCATCTCCAAAGGCCACTTCCACTTCAATCTTGCCAACTGGGTAAGCCGACTTACCAGGAACTACTCCATGGAAAACAGTGTTGGATGTCCTCAAATTCTTATCAGTCAACCCCATGCGTTGAAAGGTCTCATAATAGAGTATATTGATGCTGCTACCGCCGTCCATGAGTACCTTAGTGAATTTATATCCACCAACCTGAGGTGCTACCACCAAGGCTAACTGACCTGGAACCCGTGGAGGGTGATCTTCTCTGCTCCATACAATGGGCTGTTCTGACCACCTCAAATAACGAGGAACTGCCAGCTCAACAAAATTCACGGCCCTCTTATGAACCTTCTGGTCACGTTTGCATAAGCTAGTGGTAAACACGTGATACTGCCCACTATTCAACTACTTCGGATGGCTTTGATAACCCGACTGCTGCTGTTGTTGCTCTCCTTGACTAGACTGCTGTTGATTATAACTGCCTTGATGTCCCTGAAAGCCGGAGTTTGAACCGCCGCTCGGGCCATGAAAGCCGCCAGCTCCTGAACCGCCGCCGGACCCAGAATTGTCACCAAACGTGTTGGAATTCTTAAAGGCCTTCATGATCGCACAATCTTTCCATAAGTGGGTGGCGGGTCTTTCCCTGGTGCCGTGTCTCGGGCAAGGCTCATTAAGTAACTGCTCAAGAGATGGGCCTGACCCGCCAGATCGAGGGGGTGGCTTGCCCCTGCGTCTCTGATTGTTACCTTGTGCATTGGCGTTGGCCACAAACTCCGGGTTACCATCCGCCTTACGCTTATTGCAACCTTGATTCATCGGGTTATGCTGCTGACCCTTTCCATTGCAGTTCTTCTTTCCCTTCCCTGTCTTTTCCTCATCAGACGCGGGATCCTTGGTACTATCAGAGTCGGCTTATTTGACTAAAGCTGCCATTAGCGTACCCATATCATTGCAATCACGCTTAAGGCGTCCCAGTTTCTGCCTCAGCGGCTCAAAGCGGCAATTCTTTTCCAACATGAGGACTGCAGAGCCAACATCCATCTTGTCAGACGAATGTATTATCTCCTTGACCCGGCGTACCCAATGAGTCATGGATTCACCCTCCTCCTGCTTACAATTCGTCAAGTCCACAATCGACATAGATTGCTTACAGGTGTCTTTGAATTTATGGATGAAACGGGCCTTTAACTCTTCCCATGAACCAATGGAATTGCGTGGCAAACCCTTTAACCAAGACCGGGCCGTTCCATCTAACATCATGGTGAAGTACTTAGCCATGGCTGCGTCGCTGACTTCCAACATTTCCATAGCCATCTCATAACTTTCGATCCATGCTGCGGGCTGCAAGTCGGCCGTGTAATTCGGCACCTTTCGAGGTCCCTTGAAGTCCTTGGGTAGGCCCACATTACGCAGAGCCGGTACCAAACAAGGAACACCACCGGTTCTAGTGGCTACACCCGTCACAACGGAAGTTGTCGGATACTCTGGGAAATCTTGACGAGCCGTATGTTGAGCCGCTAGCTGAGCGGCCCACTCGTTCTCCTGATGTACTCGGTCTTGTACCGGATTATAGCCACCGGGCTGGTTACGACGCTGGGCGTTGCTTGAAAGCTTCAGACTCCATGTGCCTGCTATAACTCGGACTCTGGTTTTGATGAGGCGGTGCTAACCAAGGCGGAGGAGTTGAATGAATCCTGTCCCGGCTGTAAGAATAAGTCTCTTGCTGAGCCAGGGCCGTCTGGAGAAGCTCTCTGACCCTATGGGTCTCCACCACTCTCGGGTCATCATCGTCCGCGGGGAGAGCCGCCAAGCGCGCCGATGCTGCGATTAAGTTCTCCATGGGGTTGGAAAAGTGACCCGGCGGTATTGGCACGTAACGGGGCGGAGCCATACTCCCATGAGGAGGTGCCATCTCCTGAGGCTGAGTCGGTCCTCCTGTTCCGGCTGTCATAAACTGATTTGCATCTGGCGGGTTACTTGGACCGGCTCCGGGTGTAGCGAAAAGATTCCGAGGATCATAAACCGGTGGTAAACGAGGATGATGTCTCCTCCTCATCACCTCGTTGGACGCATTTAGGCTCATCGTGAGCTGGTAGGCTTCTGACTGTAGCCGCTGTGCCCGTGCATCTAGAGCCGCCCGCTCTGTGGCTAATCTAGTGTCCTCAGCTGCCAAGGCCTCCTTGGCCCGAGCTATCTCCTCACGCACCCGTGCCACCTCTGCGTCATGCTCATCTTTGTTTGCAGGAATAACCGTGGCAGTTAACAGGGCCGTAAGCTTATCCGTGAGATCTATCAGCACCTGAGCCATCGGGCGCAAATGGCCTCCTGCCCCAGCTGCCCCCGTCCCGGATGTTGTTGCTGTAGCGGCTGTAGAATTTTGACTGGGTTGAGTCCTAGCCATGAAGACTCCTGCCCATCTTGGCGGCTCATAGGGGTCCGGAATACTAGTGCCATCGGAACAGCCCCCAAGCACGTCGTCTTGCACTTGTTATAGCGAATCTGTTGAACCGGTGGACGAATCACCATCCGAAAGGACGACCGTCTTACCACCATCTTCAGATCCTTCAGAAAGTTCCTCTCCGTGGATGCAGCCCACGAAGGCACGCTTCATGATAGGTTGAATTCGGGCCTTTCTCGCACACTGAGCCGTCTCGACGAGGTCGGTGCAGTTGTCCGGCTCAGGGCCCGGTTCACCGATCCGGCCGATGAAGACGTGGATTGCGCTGAAAGGGACCCGGTACCCGTACTCAATTGAGCCGGCGTCGGGGCCCCATCCTTCGTCGTCGATGTAGATCTTGTCGCGACGACTCTTGGTCATCCGGCCCACTACGTATCCCTTGAGCCCTTCTAAGTTGCCCTTCAAGAACTCAAATCCACCGTGCGCCGGCCCCATGGTGGGCACCAACTATCGCGGAATTGTCACGTCAGGTGTCCTCATGAAAGGACTTAGTTATGGAGCCATCCCAACTAGGAAGCTTGAAGGGGTTAATTGGGACAAAGGACACGGGAGGTTTATACTAGTTCGGCCCCTTACGGTGAAGGTAAGGCCTACATCTAGTTGGGTTGGTATTGATGTTTCGATGACCAGGGAGTGAGATACGCTATGCCCGGCTCTCGATGAGTTGTTTCTTTCCCTAAGCCGCCGGCGGGTCATCCCCTTATATACACGGGTTGACGCCCTGCGGTTTACAAAGTCCCGACCGGCTTATAAACAGTGTCCGGCTCGGTGACTAGTTAAATCTACCTTATGATACAAGTCATGCTATTATGGCGGTTTACTAGGACGGGCCTTAAGTCGCCTTTGGGCCTTAGGCCCTTTACTAAACTGCCATCTTCATGCTTGACCTTGGGCTTCTTTCTGGTAAGACTTCTTTGCGTAACCCGGCCCCTCCTGGGCGGCTTACACAAATAGTTATATCCCCAACACAGGAGGAGAGGGGTGAGGCTAGGAGGTGGTGCGAGAGGCCTACCATGTCGAGGGGGAGGAGTGTGCGAGTATGAGATCAATGAAAAGAGGGGCGGGAGTGTGCACCTGCGTGGAACCGTATTGGACATAGGGGGCATGGACGGTGAGAAGAGAAGAGGGGAAGTATATATGTGTTTGTGGTAGGCACACTTGGCTAGAGAGGTATATCGACCGGTGTGTGCCAGAAAGAAGGAGCTGGGGGGCCTACACACACCGCGGGTGAACGGCCTAAAGAGAAATAACAAACGTGCGCGTTGGAGGGGAGACTGAGGGAGGGTGAGAGGGGGAGGGAGTGTGCATGCATGATAGAAAGTTAGCGCTAGCTAGCTACAAATAGAAGAGGATTGTGAAGGTGTAGAAGACGAACAAAGGTCATAATTCATTATAAAAAAGTGGATAGGGATACTTGAAGAAGATATCATAATGTATAACATTGATTATAATTTGGGCTCATGTGTGGCTTTTGCAGCTTAGGGCTAAATACTTGTCATAATGTCACTACTAGGGAAAACCCTTGTAGTAGCACGGGCTTAATGCCAACTAGTAGCGCGGGCCACCGCGCTACTAATAAGGCGCTACAGCTATTACTTTGCAGTAGCGCGTGCAACACGCGCTACTGCTAAGACACATAGCCGCAATGTTTGTTCTCTCCCGCGCTGCTGCTAATCTAGCTAGTAGCAGCGTGTTTACTGTCCATCGCTACTAGTATTCTTTTTTTCATTTTTATTTGTTTTGAGTGTATTTATACGCCGTTATAGAAATTTTGGTACAATACCAATTATGAGGTTTATATCATTATGTCCATAACAGTGTGTCAAATGAAGGTGGATTTGGTTCAAGTGAATGCAATATGTGGTGAATGTCAAAAGTATACTACTAATCCAAACTTGATCTAGTTTGGACTAGTAGTACTTGCGATGTGCACCACATGTTGCCTGCACTTGAATCTAATCTGCTAGCACAAGCTATTTAATCATCATCATGGTCATTACCACCAACAGTAGTTATTTAATCATCATAGTCATAGTGTAGCACATCATCATCTTCAAACTCATTCTAGCTAGCTAATCACCACCAACACTTGTTGCGGTAGCTATCTAATCACCACCAACACTAGCTAATAATAATGATCATAGTCATTACCACCAACACTAGCTATTTAATCATCATAGTGATAGTGTAGCACATCATCATCTTCAAACTCATTTCTAGCTAGCTAATCACTCCTGCTGCTCTCTCTCTCTCAGGTAAAATAACATAAAACATGTGTAGCACTCCTGCTTCATCAAGTTGGAGCATGCAGATGAACCTATCTCCTAATTGTGGGTTGTGCTTCTAATTGCTGCCCCCTAGTACTTCTCTACGATCGTTCACAATTTTGCTCCAGTCTTTCACTATTAAGCATTCCTCGCTATTAGAAATCCTGAATGCACTAAAGTGCATTGTAGGATATCTTGGCCGTAAGCTAACAATTCTCATGCGACCTTTAGTCTTGATCCAATGAGGCACAACATTCATCGGGAGTCCCTGTTGAAGAACATCATATAGTAACATACTTAGCAATTAAGTTTAGCTTAAAAAATAATGTATGCAAAAGATGCACTGAGGACAAATAGTAAAAAACTTACCATCTTTCCTAAATAGATGTGACCGTAGTTGAGTACGAACACTATTGGTCGCACGTTTTGAGTACTAAGATTTCCAAGTTCAGGAAAATAATTTGTCTTGACAGTATGAAGATCCTCAAGCCATGAAACATAATGACTTATCTCCTCGCAGTTTAGTTCAGCCCCGGGACAGTAGTAGGTCCTGCCTACAAAGCGCTGGACATGTTTGCTTGATTGGAAATAAGCTGTCAATAGAAATTAGTTGTCAACTACTTTTGAATAAACAATATCAAAGACATAAATATGGTTGAGAAACTCACATAATGGTATAACTGGAGGCGTCTGCACATCGACCCAGATGTTGATATTACCTTCAAGATCATCTTCAGGACGAATATCAAAGGTGATAACCATACCAGTCTCAAATGCATAAGTCTTGCATAGTGCTTGCCAAGTTTTGCATCCAAAATAGGTGTAGCTGTCTGCGTTGTATAATTTTGTGTGGAAAATACAACTGTGGTCGATCTTCAAGTAAACTCTCTTACCTCCTCAGTAGTTTTCATAGGACTGAAACCTGTCTTATCCAAGACAAAAACTCTTGCATGGCAGGGGATACGCTAGTAGAATAGTAAAAAAACTTAAATTATAAGTTGAAGCAAATGAAGCATATGTCATGCTTAATTACGAAAAAGGACTTGTCGTTGTGACTTACTGTATCCACTTTGAAGTTCTCGTCCGGCTTGATGTTGAAGCGCCTATCATCATCTAGGAAGATTCTGTTGCACAGGCCACGCTCGTCTTTGCAGTATTTGAAAATACCAAAATACTTTTCGTCGTCAAACATTTCCTATTTTCATAGTTGAAACATTAACTGAAAATCGATCGAAGACAACTACCAGGATACTCAACACACAAATCCGGGGCACTCGATATTTCCTACATATTGTGGCACAAGTCATGCCAAAATTCATGGAAAAATCCAGCATGACCTTTGCTAAAATAGGACATATCGAGTGCCTGAAATTTTCCTGAACGGAAATGAATCAACACTCTGGCAAAACATAGGCCACTCGGAGGTGTAACCTGCAAACATGACCGTCCACTTGGGCAAGCACATATCCTATTTGAGCAGCACAAGATATACATTTCAAAATATCTTATAGGACTCAATTGACATGAGCATTCAATAAGCAAAACCAAATCGTAAAATAAATAAGTATTCAAATTAGCATGCATTCAATAAGCAAAAGAAAATCATCTCTTGTGTCCGTACATCATCGAATATTATCACTAATACGTCCCGAGTAGTATCATACATATAACATCACTAATACAACTAAAACCCTAGCGAACGACAGGTATCGGCGCGGGCGGTGGATACCCAAAGAGAAGGAACCATCACATGATCATAGCTCTAGTGAGATCCATGGAGAACCTGCCAGGTATTGGAGAACCTATGCTCCATCGCAACCAAGTAGCAACAGACGTGCGCTTCCTCCTCGCTGACACGGTGACGTGCCACCTCCGTGGGGTCCTCAAGCCTCTCGACCATCATTGGCCCACGCGACCACCACCAAAGAAGGTTCGTGTTAATATCGCGCTGACTCCTCACTAGGATGCGCCCCCCGGTAGGTAGCGCCGCCCAGTACCAGCCCGGCGGAGCCCAGTCCTGGACATGGCCCATCTGGTCAAGCAGGCGTCCTCCACCGAGTCGACGACGAGGATGCGGGATAGGTATCATCGACGTCGATGCGGGAAAAATTGCTTTAACTAAACAATAAGAACAAATGTGACATGTTCAACTAGTTCTATTAATTCAACTAGTTCTTACTAAAAATAAACTTTCTATAAATAAAAATAAACCAGTACCTTATTAGTACCTAGTTCTTACTAACTAATTAGTACCTAGGAACTACTGCCCTAATTACCATCTAATTTGATGAACCTAGGGGTGGAAAGTGGTAGCGGATATTCCAATTATCCAACTTAAAAGTGAAATAAGTGGTCAAATTTTACCCGTTTTATGATTAACCTTAGAAATTATTATGCATTACAATAGTGTTTATTAATCATCTAAGAAAACATCATCTAAGAAAACATCCGAGCCGCATCCGTATCTGATAACATGCGCATCCGATTCGTTTCCACCCATACATGAACCCTAACTAATTTGATGCAATTAAAATTTGAAGAACCCTAGGCAATGGTATGGGAGGGAGAGGAGTAGGTGTGCTCACCTCGGGTGCCTGCAGCGAGGGAGGGGCAGGCGACATCGAGGCCGGGGTCGGGGCTCGGGCGCGCGGCGGAGGGCGGCGTCGAGGTCAGGGTCGGGGGCGGTGTGGAATCCGGGGTCGGGGGCGGTGTTGAGGGTGTGCGGAGAGCGACGGGAGAGCGCGTGGCGGCCGACGGGCGACGGCGGCGGCAACAACGGAGGAGATGGATTTGGGGAAAGTGGTCGTGGGGAAGAACGAAGCGGGCGGTTAAGTCATAAGTAGCAGTAGCGCGTTCCAGCAAGTGCGCTTCTGCTAAGGTAGCTACAGCGCGTTCCTCGATATGCGCTACTGCTATTCCTTTCTCTTTTTTCCCCCTTTTTCATTTATTTTTCTTTACATTTTATTTTTTTCCTTTCACCTTTTTCTATTTCCTTCATTTTCATTTACTTTTCTATTTTCTTTCCATTTAATTTTATTTCCTTTACCAGTAGCGCCTTTCAGCGTAAACGCGTCGCTACAAAGCAAGTAGCGGTAGCGCGGTTCAATGTAGACCGCTACTACTATGTGTAGCCTGTCGGCTAAGCTGTGGGAATTTTAGTAGTAGCGCTTTTATCTTCAGGCGCGCTACTGCTACGAATGTATCTGTAGCGCCGTTTACACCAGCGCGCTACTGCTACTTAGCACCAGCGTGCTTTTTTAACACGCGCCACTGCTAAAGTTCTGTGTAGAAGGTTTTCCCTAGTAGTGTGTAGGGGGCGGGGCACTATATTTTGTGTGATAAACACAGTGTACATATGGAACATGGTTTAGATTATGAATATATAGTTAGTACATGAAATGCACTATTATTTGGAATCAACAAGTGTATTCAAAAAATAGAATTCGAGTTCATATCTATCTCTATAGTAATCATGTGGTGTGTTATTAAGGTAATACACGAATGATGGTTGAAGTTGGCAACAATCATATTGTAGATCTTATTGAAATAGAGAAATGAATTCAAATTCAGTTTGAATTGCAGCAGTAGTATAGACATTTGGAATGCACTAAAATGTTGGTATGAGTAGGTTACATGCATTATACAGCCAGCGAAAAAATTTAATTGGACATAACATGGATTCATACTCCCTCCTTCCATCTATATAGGGCCTAATGCATTTTTTAAGACCGCCTTTGACTATTGACTAGCTGAATAGTACGTGACATGCACAATGTGAAAATTATATCATTGAAAGCTCCTTTCACACATGAATTTAACGGTGTGCTTTATGTAAGTTGCATGTCATATATTATTGCTCTAATATTTGGTCAAAATTAGCCACGAAAAATGCATTAGGCCCTATATAGATGGAAGGAGGGAGTAGCTTTGAATAGCATTTGTATAGTAAAATGGGACAAGACTCTCTCTTTCTGTTGTGTAAATAGTTTTATTTTTTCATTTTTTTTCATTGAGGGAAGTGCGAATTGATTTGGTACATACAAGTACAATATTACACGTTAGGCTTGTCCCTAAAATTCAACCCGAGCCTTGTTATATCCCGAAAATTCAAATATCGTGCTCCCAAAACTGGCGCCTACACAACCCGCGCCTTGCTATCCCGAAATTACAATGCGTGCGAAAACTTCCTCCAGCTGCCAAATCCCGATATGCAAAATCCCCCTTCTAACCCTGAGCCGAAAAGGCCGCTAGTTCAAATCGGTGGGGGTACTTTTGTAACACACCCTACATTTTGGACAAGCGTGTCCCTAAGTCATGGTTCCCCCTGCCATCACCTCCTTTTCGCCATTCGAAATCCCAGGCCGCTATAACCTCTCTGCTCCAGCCGTGAAACCCCACCCTCCTCCATCCGTCATCTCACCGCTGCCCAGCCGAAGCCTCTTCCCTGACGACGTTGTCCACCGCAACAGCTCGACGACCCTCGTCCACCTCCCCGGATGAGGATCTGTCGTCCATCTCGTTGTCCCGCCGGTTCAGCCGCCCCATCCTCCACCTCCAAGGAGCTGCTCCGACGATCACCTTGTCTACCACGACTGCTCCATCCCCACAGCGCCACCTTAACCTGCTCCACCGGAACCGCAACATCCTCACCGACTCCTCGAACAAAGCCGAGGCCTACTCGGTGCCACCAAAGAGGTTGTACACTCATCGCATCGCACCTTCTCCATAACTCGACTTACCAGCGCTGACGGTGCTCCATCCCGCACCCCCATGGAGCGGCTACCTCGAAGCTGGCGCCGTGGGAGATATCTCCATGGAGGCTCTCCCCTAGTGCGAGGCCCCTTCGGCGGCGGCGGCCACACCAGCCGGATCTGCTGCTACTGCTCCGGTTCTCGCTCACTCGCTCGTGATGGTGCTGCTGTTCCGGCTCTCGCTCGCTCGCTCGTGCCGCAGCTGCTGCTCCGGCTCTCCCTCGCTTACTCGTGCTGCTGTTGCTGCTCCAGCTCTCGCTCACTCGCTCGTGCAACTGCTGCTGCTCCGGCTCTCGCTCGCGCTGCTGCTGCTCTAGCTCTCACTCACTCACTCGCGTTGCTACTGCTGCTCTCCCCCTCATGCGTGCTGCTGCTCTGCTCTGATTTAGCTACACTTCAGTCGACTGAATTGACTTTTGGGTCAGTCAATTTTCAGGGGGGGCTCGTCGGAGTTAAGGAAGAACCACCCGCAGCGGGGAGGGGGGCTCGCCAGAGAGGTACCCCACTATCTATCTTAGGGTTCAGGGTGGGGGGTGGTGGTTGAGGGAGTCCTAGATTAGGGGGTCCTCGGACAGCCGGACTATATACTTTGGCCGGACTGTTGGACTATGAAGATACAAGATTGAAGACTTCGTCCCATGTCCGGGTGGGACTCTCCTTTGCATGGAAGGCGAGCTTGGCAATTCAGATATACAGATCTCCTTCCCTGTAACCGACTTTGTGTAACCCTAGCCCCCTCCAGTGTCTATATAAACCGGAGGGTTTAGTCCGTAGGACAACAACAGTCATAATCACATGCTAGCTTCTAGGGTTTAGCCTCTACGATCTCGTGGTAGATCAACTCTTGTAATACTCATATCATCAAGATCAATCAAGCAGGAAGTAGGGTATTACCTCCATCGAGAGGGCCCGAACCTGGTTAAACATCTTGTCCCCCACCTCCTGTTACTATTAGCCTTAGACGCACAGTTCAGGACCCCCTACCCAAGATCCGCCGGTTTTGACACCGACATTGGTGCTTTCATTGAGAGTTCCACCATGTCGTCATGATAAGGCCTGATGGTTCCATCAATCATCTTCAACGATGCGGTCCAGGGTGAGGTTTTTCTCCCTGGACAGATCTTCATATTTGGTGGCTTCGTACTGCGGGCCAACTCGCTTGGCCATCTGGAGCAGATCTGTAGCTACGCACCTGGCCATCAGGTCAGGTTTGGAAGCTTAAACTACACTACTGACATCCGCGGAGACTTGATCTTCAACGGATTCGAGACCATGTCAGGTGCACCGAACAGTCACGACAAGCATGACTTAGATCTGCCATCAAACAGTGTTCGGGAGATCACACCTGCTGAGGGAGTCCTGGATTAGGGGGTCCTCGAACAGCCGGACTATATACTTTGGCCGGACTGTTGGACTATAAAGATACAAGATTGAAGACTTCGTCCCAGGTCCAAGTGGGACTCTCCTTTGCATGGAAGGCAAGCTTGGCAATTCGGATATGTAGATCTCCTTCTCTGTAACCGACTCTGTGTAACCCTAGCCCCCTCCGATGTCTATATAAACCCGAGGGTTTAGTCCGTAGGACAACAACAATCATAATTACAGGCTAGCTTGTAGGGTTTAGCCTCTACGATCTCGTGGTAGATCAACTCTTGTAATACTCATATCATCAAGATCAATCAAGTAGGAAGTAGGGTGTTACCTCCATCGAGAGGGCCCGAACCTGGGTAAACATCGTGTCCCTTGTGCGGGACCCCCTACCCGAGATCCGCCAGTTTTTATACCGACATTGGTGCTTTCATTGAGAGTTCCACTGTGCCGTCACGGTAAGGCTTGATGGCTCGCCTTGTTGTCAAGGACAACATCACCTCTGGGGGAGCCCTGGCTGTAGGCCAGACTCTCCGGTTGGGCGGCTTCATCATGACCGCCCGTTCGGCCGCCGCGCCGACAATGACTTCTCAGGTCATCAAGAATAGCCTCCACGTCAGCTCAGAATTCACCGAGCAGATGGATCCAATGGAGCTCTCCTCCCTGAACGAGATCTTGGATCGCATCGCTGCCCTGGGAGTCGATACGGACTATGATCGGATCAGGCTTAAACCCGACCAAAGGGAGATTAACTCTCCGCCAGTCACCCATCAGATAGCGGTGGCGGAGGAACAATGCAGCGATTCTTCCTCTATTTTGAGGACGAACTATATCCGGATTCCCGAGCTCTCCGAGCCGGATACCCGTCTACGGGAGGACATGGCCCAGGCTCCGATCCTAGAATCGGGTGGCGGGCCAGAAAAATTGGGCAGCATCCCGGAGTCTGAGCTGCCAAGCTCAGAAGCTCCTCTGCCCCTGGATCTCAGATCGGGTAAGGGTTTGGACTTAAATCTACCCACCCACCCAGACACAAGTGATCTTTCCCCATTAGACAAGAGCCCCAAGAGACAGTACATCACTTCTAGGCCAGATTCCTCCTTGTAATGAGCAAGGTTAAGGACTATCGTGAGGAAGACGCAATCTCATTCTTTTGCAAAAATTGCACGGACAAGGGAATTCACAACACCATAAGTCGCCGTGACATAGGACACTTCGCTGACTTGGCGGCCATAGTACAAAAATACTATGCGATGGAAAGCACATGGAAGACCCAAACAAAATTCTGGGATCCTCCGGCTCTCACTAAACCCCTCGTCCGAACAAAAAGGGTGCACTCTCGCAAGTCACCCGATCCAATTACAAAGAAACCAAATCCCACTACAGGGCGTGAACCGTATTGGAGGGATGGCTCAAGGGCCATGCAAAATTCACAGTACACTGGATACCATACCAACACACAACCTGAGAGCATGTTGGATACTCCGGTAGGTGGCCAAGAGCGGCAAGGATCTCCTGATCAACAATACCGCAGAGCACCATCCCGTAGAAAATAACAATACAGTACTGACAGTATTCGAGACTTTCGCCTCAAATAATTGGCGTAAGTGAGCACCCCGCAGCCTCGCCAAAGTCTGCCACGTTGCAGCAATAAATCCATGGAACGACACGGCCATAACCTTCAATTCCAGTGATGAACCTCAATTCCGAACAGTCCGAGCACCAGCCGCTTTGGTCCTTAGTCCAATTGTGGACGGCTTCCGGCTTACTAAAGTGCTCATGGACGGTGGCAGCGGATTAAACTTCATCTACGAGGAAACTCTTAACAAAATGGAAATAGACAAGAGCCGCATTGAGCAAAGCAAGCACGACCTTCAGAGATATCATCCCTAGTCGGGAGGCACGATGCGCGGGGAAAATTAAACTAGATGTGGTATTCGGCGCGCCGGAGAATTATAGGTCCGAAGAAATCACATTCCAAGTGGCCCCGTTCAGTAGCGGATACCACTCCCTTTTAGGGCGGGATGCATTCACGAGCTTCCAAGCTATACCCCATTACGGGTACATGAAGCTCAAGATGCGCGGGCCCAATGGAATAATCATTCTAGCTAGTGATCCGGACGTAGCACTCCGCGCTGAAAATTAAACCGCCGCTCTAGCCCATCAGGCTTTATCCGAAACCCTCGCCGCCGAAGAACTAACTGCGTTGCGCTCCACGGTGGACAGGGACGACCTAATACTCGACAAATGACCCAAGTCCACCTCCTTCAAACCAGTAGACGAAATAGTCAAATTCCAAGTCCACCCAATGGACCCTACAAAAACATCATCCATCGAGGCACAGCTGAGCCCCACAATAGACGCCGCACTGCGAGAGTTCTTGCGCGAGAATTGGGACATCTTCGCCTAGCATCCTTCAGACATGCCAGGTATCCCACGCAGGCTGGCCGAGCATAGCCTAAACATATTGAAGGGATACAAGTCGGTCAAGTAGACTCTTCGGCGCTTTTAAGAACCTAAGCGACAAGCCATGGGAGAAGAGCTAGCCAAGTTACTCGAGGCCGGATTCATCAGAGAAATAAAACATCTGGACTGGCTAGCAAACTTGGTGATTGTACCAAAGAAGGACAAATCCTGGCGCTTATGTGTCGATTTCAAGGACCTCAATAAGGCTTTCCCTAAGGATCCCTTCCCACTCCCCCGCATCGATAAAATCATCGACGCTACTGCAGGACACGACTCATTGTGCTTCCTCGATGCATACTTCGGGTACCATCAAATCAAGATGGCGGAGTCCGATCAAGCCGCAATGGCATTCATCACTCCATACGGCCCCTTCTGTTTTAGCACCATGCCTTTCGGGCTAAAAAACGCCGGTGCAACCTATCAACGCATGATTCAGACATGCTTGGAAACACAAATCGGCAAAATAGTGGAGGCATACATAGACGATGTGGTCATCAAAACCAGACACGTCGAATCTTTAATAGACGACTTAAGGCTTACGTTCGACAATCTACGAACATATGACATCAAGCTCAATCCAGAAAAATGCGTTTTCGGCGTACCTGCCGGAAAACTCTTGGGCTTCATCGTTTCCAATAGTGGAACTGAAGCAAATCCAGAAATTAACTGGATGCGTGGCTAGCTTAAGCCGCTTTATCTCCCGATTAGGAGAAAAGGCACTACGTCTTTATCGCCTTCTACGATGGACCAAACACTTCAAGTGGACGGATGCGGCTACGACCAGACTGGAAGAAATAATGGCCCTCTTGGCCAGCAATCCAATCCAGGCCGCGCCAAATATCGGCGAACCTATGCTGTTATATATAGCTGCAACACACCAGGTTGTAAGCGCAGTGCTCGTCGTTGAACGAGAGACGGACGGACATAAGTTCCCGCTTCAAAAGCCGGTATACTACGTATCCACTATCCTCAATCCATGCAAGTCACGGTATCCACATTATCAAAAGATAGCATACGTGCTCTTCATGGCATCCCGGAAACTACGACACTACTTTCAAGAGTGTTCAATCACAGTGGCCTCTGAAGTACCCCTCAACTCTATAATAAATAACCGCGATGCCACGGGCCGAATTGCTAAATGGGCTATCGAGCTCCTCCCATTCAACATAACATATAAACCACGGCGAGCCATTAAGTCACAAGTACTGGCTGACTTCGTCGCCGAATGGACAAAAGCTGAACTCCCTAAAGAGTACGGCGCGTACTCCAATTGGATCATGCACTTTGACGGCTCTAAGATGATGGCTGGTCTTGGGGCAAGCGTTGTCCTAACATCCCCCACCGGAGATACAATCCAATACGTACTCCAAATACTATACACAGACTCCAACAATGCAGCCGAATACGAGGCTCTGTTGCACGGTCTTCGGATGGCAGTCTCCATGGGCATACAACGCCTAGAAGTGCGTGGGGATTCGAACCTCGCAATATCTCAAATAAATGGAGACTTCGACGCCAAGGACGCAAAAATGGCGGCTTACCGCAATGCCGTCCTCAAAATGTCAGCTTGGTTCGAGGGGCTCGAATTCCACCATGTCGTCCGGGAAAATAATCAAGCGGCGGATATCCTCGCCCGCATCGGCGCCAAGCGCGACCCCATCCCACCTAATATCTTCTTGGAAAGGTTGTTCAATGTCACATCCCTAGCTTCTGGTAATGCTCTAGGCTAGCTTCATGTGTGCATCATGTTTAAATTCTGAAATTTGAACTGAGGGAAATTGGAAGCCTCAAAATCCTAAATAAAAGAGGGGCAAGAAACCCTAAAATTGCAATCAGTAAATCCAAAATGCCCTAGAAATAGCTCTGACAATTTTTGCAAGAGTTATAAATCAAACCAAAATTTTGGGACATTTCTAAGGAATTATTGGGCTCTGATTTTAAATCAATATTTTATTTGAATTTGGAGTTATATTCATAATATATAATGAATATATTTTCAAATGACCTGAGATATTTTTGTTATATGTGGAGAAGTCCATTAAGTGACTTAAAAATATCCAGGGGAGTTTTGGCACTGTTTTCAAACTCTGTTTGAATTAAAATTCAGTGCCAATTAAATAAAACAGAACAAAAATAGAAAACAGTAAATAAAAACAGAGAGAGGGAGAGAAGGCCACCTGGGCCACCTACGTGGCGCCACTTACCTGGCCCAGCTCCCCCAGCGGCCCAGCCCACCTGGCCCCCCTTCTCCTGTCTTCTTCCCGTGCCAGCGCACGAAGCAGCTCGGTGTCGAGCACCGCCGTCGCGCTTGGCCACCTCCTGCCTGGTTGCCTCCCTCCTCGATGCGCCTGGAGACGCCACGACACCCCTGGCCTCTCTCTCACTCTCCCTGGAAGCCCTTTCGCTCTCCCTCCGTCCCTATTCCCCCTCTGCTCTCTCTCCCTCCCGCGACCGAACGGAGCCGCCGCCACCGACGAGCTCCCTCGCGGCCACCGGCCACCCCACGCAAACCCGACGCGCCCAGAAGCTCCGCCACGTTGTCTTCTTCATCTTCGATGAGCCACGCAAGCCGGGAGGGCCCGGAACATCGCCATCGCTGTCGTCTTCCACCTCGGGCTCCGACCACCGCCGCCGTTCATTCGCCGTCTCCACCGCCTCCCCGAGCACGCCGACCTTCTCTTCGAACTCACCGTGAGCCCCTGTCCATTTCCCCTCTCTCTCCGTGCCCGTCCGCGCCCTCTAACCACCCTGGCTGTCGGAGCCGACCGTTCCTCGCCGCCGGCGATGACGCAGACGGTGCTAGAGCCACCGTAGCTAACTTCCGAGCACGGCAACGTGCTCAGCACCCTTCCAGGAGCCGAGCGCGCCCACCCGTGCGACCTGCCGTGCCCCCTAGCGCCAACCCCGACCTCGCCGAGCTCCGGCCGCCGCCAAACACGTCGCCGGCGCCTTTTCCGGCGACCCCGAACCCAACTACCTGCACCACTCGCCGCGGCCCACTCCCAGCTATCCATAGAGCCCAACGGCGCCCCGAACGGTGCCCTGTACGTAAAACCCGCACCTGCACCGCCGCGTTTAGCCTCGCCGGCGGCTAAACGCCGACGAGTTGACCCCGCCGACCAGGGAGTTTGACCCTGGGTCACTGACGGGTGGGCCTCTGGCCACTAACTAAATTAGGATTAACATTAATTGGATTAGTTAAACTAATTACCCCCTGCTGACACTGACATGTGGACCCTAGTGCCCTAATCTTTAATTAAACTAAACTAAACCCCCCTGTTTAACCCGTGTCACTGACTTGTGGACCCCACACGTCAGGTTTGACCTGGACCGCCCTGTTGACCTGATGACGTCAGGGTGAGGTCATGCTGACGCCATATTCCTTTTCTGGAATTTAGTTTATTTTATAATAATCAGGAAATTCCAGAAATAGCTAAAACTTCAATAAATCATAGAAAATTAACCGTAACTCCAAATTAAATAAATTATATATGAAAAATTATCAGAAAAATTCAAGGAATCCATCTGTACCATTTTCATGCATGTTAGAACCACTTATAGCTGCTGTATAGCACAAATCAATTAAATGGCATTTAAATATCCACATATGGAGTTTGAATTTGAATCTTGGATTCAAACCAACTTCATTTAATCTGGTTTTAGTTGCATTAGCACAAAACACAGCATATTGCCATGTCACATTCATGCATCATATTGTGCATTGCATTGATTGTGTTTTTCCTCAGTTGCCGGTGATTGCCCCCTTCGATAGACGTGATACCGACGATGTGATCGATGACACTGATGAAGAGCTATATTATCTTCAGAAGTGCCAGGCAAGCAAAACCCCCTTGTTCATTCCGATAAAATCCCACTCTCTCGCTCCTGCTCTCTTTTACTGCATTAGGACAACAACGACATATTTGTTACTTGCTGCGGTAGCTGAACCCCTTTATCCTTTGCATGACCTGTCATTGCCACAGTAAATAGATGAAACCCACTAGCATGAGTAGGAGTTGTTTGAGCCCTGTTGTGCCTACTCATTCATGCTTGTTTGTCATGCCTGCTACTGCTTAGGGTTGAGTCAGGTCTGATTCATCGGGGATGAATCAGAGGTGTGTGAACATGTCCTACGGTGTGTGAGCTAAGCGTGTGAACACGATTTGGTAAAGGTAGCGGTGAGAGGCCATGTAGGAGTACATGGTGGGTTGTCTCATTGCAGCCGTCCTCAGGAACTAAGTTCTGTGTTTGTGATCCATGATTCAGCTACTACCACGCATTGGGCCCGAAACCAATGGACCCTCTCGGCTTCTTAATCACCCTTGTTCTCTGTCCAGGAGTTGCAAGTAGTTTCTGGTGTTTGTAGTATGCTGGAGGCCGTGCGCAGCGCTGACCGTAGGGGTGGGCTGTGATGCGGTAGGCACGTGGTCGGGTAAACCGGGCGCCCGTTTGGTGTCACGGAACCCTGTTCACATCGTTTGGGGCTGTGAGCGAAACTCCGGCCGGATCTCCTCATGGATGGAACCCGAATAGGCGATAAACCTGGACTAGAGACTCGAGTGTTTAGGCAGGCCGTGGCCGACACCCACGTTGGGCTTCCGCTTGAAGGTTGCCGAGTACATGTCGTGTAAACGGCGGTAAGTGGTGAGAGCGTGTGTGAAGAAGTACACCCCTGCAAGGTTAACATCATCTATGAGAATAGCCGTGTCCACGGAAAAGGACTTCTGGGTTGCTTATATCAGTTCATAGACAAGTGAAAGTGGATACTCAAAAATACGCAAGATAAGTGTGAGTGCTATGGATGGCGTTCTCGTAGGGAGACGGGAGCGGATCCATAGTGGTGTATTGATATGGTGAATATGTGGACTCGTGTGCGCCACCTTAAAAGAGTTACATTGCAGTCGTAGTTTAGGATAGCCACCGAGTCAAAGCTGGCTTGCTGCAGTTAAACCCCACCATCCCCTTTGTTGATAATGATGCATATGTAGTTAGTTCTGATGTAAGTCTTGCTGGGTACATTTGTACTCATGTTTGCCTATTTTATGTTTTTGCAGAGAGACTTCGGTCTCACTAGTAGTTCCACGTGGACTTCGACGTTTAGCTTGTTACCTCAGCTACGATCTTGTGCCCCGGCAGGATCTGGTAGATAGTCAGGCTTCTCAGCCTTTTTCATTTATAGATGTCTGTACCCAGACATGATAGCTTCCGCTTGTGCTTTGACTTGAATGCTCTGAGTGTTGGGTCATGAGACCCATGTTTGTAATATCTCGCTCCTCGGAGCCTATTGAATAAATACTTGAGTCGTAGAGTCATGTTGTGATGCCATGTTGTATTTGCACATATCGAGCATATTGTGTGTATGTTATTGAAATGCTTGGTATGTGTGGGCTCTGACCATCTAGTTGTTTATCTTTAGTAGCCTCTCTTACGGGGAAATGTCTCCTAGTGTTTCACTGAGCCATGGTAGCTTGCTACTGCTCCGGAACACTTAGGCTGGCCGGCATGTGTCCTTCTTCGTTCCTGTGTCTGTCCCTTCGGGGAAATGTCACGCGATGAATACTAGAGTCCTGTTAGCCCGCTACAGCCCGGTTCACCGGAGTCCTGCTAGCCCAGTGCTACAGCCTGGATTCACTCGCTGATGACCGACACGTTCGATGCTGGGTCATGGATGCCTGTCCCTGTAAGTCTGTGCCACTTTGGGTTTACGACTAGCCATGTCAGCCCGGGCTCCTTATCATATGGATGCTAGCGACACTGTCATATACGTGTGCCAAAAGGCGCAAACGGTCCCGTGCAAAGGTAAGGCGACACCCGTGGGAATACCGTGCGTGAGGCCGCAAAGTGATATGAGGTGTTACATGCTAGATCGATGTGGCATTGAGTCGGGGTCCTGACAGCGTTGGTATCAGAGCTTGACTGCCTGTAGGATTACCAAGCCAAACTGGTCGAAGTTGAGTCTAGAAATTCTTTAGTTATATAAGGGAATTGATTGTGGGATGGAACGTAAGGCTCTTTTTACTCCTTATATCTCATGGCCTTCTGATCTGAGTCATCATCTTCTCTTCTACGGGGATTAAGAACTAGGCTATCTCTTCTTTCTATCAGGATCACGTGTTACTAATCCGTAGACTTATAAGATTGTTGGATTAAGCCTCAGTTCAGTTTCTACCTCTGTATGTTAATTATTGATCTCGAAACCTTGATATTGTGCTTCTGAGTGGTTATGCCACCATTTTTGTGAATGTCTCAAATCTCTTCTGAGCATTTACAGCCGTTATGCTGTCCGAGTCATTCCAGGTTTCTAAATAGTCTGATGCATTTGCAAAATCCTTTTCCTCTGGTTTCGATGCTCCTTTATGCCAGCTCAATCACACTAATTGTTGAGTTGAGGTATTCTATTGCCTTGACATTATGTTGGAGTTACTATTATGGCCCTAGGTGTTTAGGGAGTCACCTAGTAATCTAGCAATGTTTTGTGATCCCCAGTGTGATGATTCTGGCTTTTATTCTCGAAAGCATCCCGTGATGCCACTTAGTAGTAGGTATTCTACTCCTTGGGCTTTGAACCCGAGATTCACTCTACTAACTTCATGTTGATAGTGTTTGCTAGTTCCTTCAGGATATTAGTAACTTTGCGATAGTCCTCGAGGTCCGTGGTATTTCCTTCTTCCAAATACTATGAACCGCTTATGGCAGATGTTTATTGGATCAAAAGATCACAATTAGAGTACTCTTGAGGAGTTCTCCATTCATAAATGGTGACTCTGCCAGTTCTACCTTTCTGCATGGGTTATCCGGAAGAAATATGTTGAACTTGGTTCGACATACTAATCTATGCATCCACAACTCAGAAAATTATATGTTCCTTTGAGTTGTTCTCCTTAGTTGCATTCTGACCCTCGTCTATCAATTGATAGTCAAGAGTATGCGTGCGTTCGTTTATCGATGCCTATTACTCTTGTGGTCCGTCAAGCCATTCTGTCCTGAATGACTTGGAGAAACAAACTCCAGTACCTCATCCATATCTAGGATTGGGTCAAAGTAGTTGTATTCCGCAGATCAAATGCCAATCCAGCTTTTGGTTCTGTTCTACCTTGGAGTATTACCCCCTTTATGTCAGAATTGTCATGAGAACTGCACCAACTCTCATGAATTTTGACGTAGTGATACTTCTCACCATCATTAGTCATTCCTCGGCCCTCGTGTTGATGCAACCGGAATACCGACAAATGAATTGTGATGTGTGAAATCAATACTCCCAGCAACTTCGTTGCTTGGTAGTTAAAGGATAATAGTTTCATTCTTAGCGTGTTGGCTTTTGAATCATCCTTCTAAGACTGATCGTGCTACCTAGTCCTTATTTCGGTGCACCCTTCGATTGATGAGTTAGGATCTTGTCAAGTCCTCACTCATTTGATCATATCGTCTTGCCCTCAAAAGCGAGATTGTTCTCGAGCTTAGTAACATACCGGTGGTTCGTGATTTTCCGAATATCTTCTCGAAAGTATTACCAGGTTGTTCCCTGACTGTTATGTTGAGCTCGTGATCAAGTTGGTTTCTTGTGAACCACCTTCTCTCCAAGAATCGGTGTTAGATATCCCTGAGCTAGTTGGTTAAGCTAGACAACAACTTGGAGAGTTGGAAGATAAAAGCTTGCCTGACTTAGTTCATTCCAAAGGGATATTCTTGTGTAGTGTGTGTTGAAGAAAGATGATATCTTCATCGATTGGTCCTTGTGATCAGTTGCTGGACCTATTGTCTTACCAATCCTTTGATTTGAGTGTGGGCTATCGTCAAATCAAATCAGTACCAACGATGCTCGTAATGTTGTCTTATTCGTGGTTGATCCCCTGAGCATGCACCATTACATCTTTGGTCTGACCAATGCTATCACCGTGTTCACTTAACTATGGAATTCCTTTTAAAAGGAAACCTAGATGAATTGTTGTTGAGCCCATTGACAACATCCTTATCTCCTCCATGATTTTGTTGAACATTAAGCTAGTGTTGGAAACTTTTGAAAGCATTTGTTCATGCTAGCTCATGAAGCATATGTTTGGATGAAAGAAGTGACTTCCTTTGATTCACGTGCATTTGATGTAAGTTGCCGCCATGAATTCGAGAAAACATGTTTTTGCCTCCTCTGGAACCATCCCAAGTCAGTTATGCACGTGCGAAGTATTCTGTGATTTGATAGACTGATCATCTTCATTCCATATGTGTATCCTAGCACACCAAGCCACCGACTGATTTGTTCAAGGAGAAGGAGTATCTTCATAAGAGCTAATCCGGACTTATGAAAGAACTTCGATATCCTCGCTGATGGTTCCCAACCAGAACTCGGTAGTGTTTTATTGTAAGACTACCATGTGATCATGTTTGTCTGGGGCAGCGTGTTCACACATGTGTAGCAGAACCAGCTCATGTTTTGGAGCTTGCTATCGTAGTTCATTTCCTGAGAATCTCGCAACGTCATCTCGTCGATTTGTGTTGCAAACTTTCATTTTTCTTCCTAGACTCGATGAGTCTGGAATATCCTGACACCAACCAGATCTAAGTCTCAGGCAGATATAATGGTTGGAATATTTCCCAAGAACTATAATATTGGTCCCTCGATAACCGGTAAAGTGGATGTCGTGGCCAACACACCCAGCCGAAAGACCTATTATTGTAATATCTTGTTTGAGGAAGTTGGCCACCTCCCCATAAGGATTTCGTAGGATTCACCTCCGCAACTGTTCCCTATGGATTCTATTGCTCCCGAAGTCCGACCTTACTTGATGTTCTAGATATCAAACCATATCTATGAATGGGTTACACTAGCACATCAAGAAGAACATTAGAAGCGGAGTGCTAAATGTCTCTCGGTCGATCATCCAGATTTTATTTCCTTGGCCTCGCTAAGATGAAATCTGAGAAAGTGTTGCATCTGCATCGTCCATCGCTATTCATCATAGTAGTATGTTGTGTTGTCAGCACCCTTGACGTGGTTGTTGATAAAACCTTGATGATTATGGAATTGCTCAAGTTCTTGAGAGCACGCACAAGCGCTAGGTGTTATCATCAGCACTAACTGGGTTTGCTCTCAGTTTCCTCGGCAATGCTATGATCCTTTCAAACAGTGAATTCACTCTCTATGGTTGGGTCCTTCCCCAGTTACCAGAATCATTCCCAGCATTTGCATTTCGTTCCCAGCTTGCACCGCCAATGTGCCATTCTACCATGGGTCCCATCCATTTCCGGTGATAAGCAAATTCATCCATTACGTTGTCTTCAACAAGGTAATCCACATCATCCAAGTCCGAGTATGCTATTCTACCGACCCCCGCCAGTCGATTGCTGTGATTTGCCTTAGGCTGATATAGAGAGTCTCAATGATCTCTATATCAAAGGTAATTCTTTTTGCCACTTGGATATTTCTACGAGTCACCTACCCTAAGGTGCCTCGTTGCGGTGTCATGGCAACTCAACTCCTCGCTACATTGACAATCGTTTACCACCTTTTTAAGTGTGGAATTGTTGTCCACCTAGTGAACCTTCGTCATCCGTTTCCTTCCACCCCTCTTGATGTGTATCTCGTGTCTCAACCCGAGAGATGGTCCTATGTCTCATTCCGTGAGTTGTTCGATCTTCGAGAAGATCGACCCTTCTAGAGTCTCCTTCTTCCCTCCATGTCATGTTGGCTGGAGTTCTCAGAGCAAGACGACAAGACAAAGATGGTGTTCAAATCAACGTTCATTTGAAGTGCAACCTGGATCATGAAGATTGTACTAGTTTACGTTTCCCCTTCATCCTACCCTACGCTTGAATCTCGAGACGAGATTCTTGTTTAGTGGCGGTGAGTTGTCACATCCCTAGCTTCTGGTAATGCTCTAGGCTAGCTTCATGTGTGCATCATGTTTAAATTCTGAAATTTGAACTGAGGGAAATTGGAAGCCTCAAAATCCTAAATAAAAGAGGGGCAAGCACCCTAAAATTGCAATCAGTAAATCCAAAATGCCCTAGAAATAGCTCTGACAATTTTGGCAAGAGTTATAAATCAAACCAAAATTTTGGGACATTTCTAAGGAATTATTGGGCTCTGATTTTAAATCAATATTTTATTTGAATTTGGAGTTATATTCATAATATATAATGAATATATTTTCAAATGACCTGAGATATTTTTGTTATATGTGGAGAAGTCCATTAAGTGACTTAAAAATATCCAGGGGAGTTTTGGCACTGTTTTCAAACTCTGTTTGAATTAAAATTCAGTGCCAATTAAATAAAACAGAACAAAAATAGAAAACAGTAAATAAAAACAGAGAGAGGGAGAGAAGGCCACCTGGGCCACCTACCTGGCGCCACTTACCTGGCCCAGCTCCCCCAGCGGCCCAGCCCACCTGGCCCCCCTTCTCCTGTCTTCTTCCCGTGCCAGCGCACGAAGCAGCTCGGTGTCGAGCACCGCCGTCGCGCTTGGCCACCTCCTGCCTGGTTGCCTCCCTCCTCGATGCGCCTGGAGACGCCACGACACCCCTGGCCTCTCTCTCACTCTCCCTGGAAGCCCTTTCGCTCTCCCTCTGTCCCTATTCCCCCTCTGCTCTCTCTCCCTCTCGCGACCGAACGGAGCCGCCGCCACCGATGAGCTCCCTCGCGGCCACCGGCCACCCCACGCAAACCCGACGCGCCCAGAAGCTCCGCCACGTTGTCTTCTTCATCTTCGATGAGCCACGCAAGCCGGGCGGGCCCGGAACATCGCCATCGCCGTCGTCTTCCACCTCGGGCTCCGACCACCGCCGCCGTTGATTCGCCGTCTCCACCGCCTCCCCGAGCACGCCGACCTTCTCTTCGAACTCACCGTGAGCCCCTGTCCATTTCCCCTCTCTCTCCGTGCCCGTCCGCGCTCTCTAACCACCCTGGCTGTCGGAGCCGACCGTTCCTCGCCGCCGGCGATGACGCAGACGGTGCTAGAGCCACCGTAGCTAACTTCCGAGCACGGCAACGTGTTCCGCACCCTTCCAGGAGCCGAGCGCGCCCACCCGTGTGACCTGCCGTGCCCCCTAGCGCCAACCCCGACCTCGCCGAGCTCCGGCCGACGCCAAACATGTCGCCGGCGCCTTTTCCGGCGACCCCGAACCCAACTACCTGCACCACTCGCCGCGGCCCACTCCCAGCTATCCATAGAGCCCAACGGCGCCCCGAACGGTGCCCTGTACGTAAAACCCGCACCTGCACCGCCGCGTTTAGCCTCGCCGGCGGCTAAACGCCGGCGAGTTGACCCCGCCGACCAGGGAGTTTGACCCTGGGTCACTGACGTGTGGGCCTCTGGCCACTAACTAAATTAGGATTAACACTAATCGGATTAGTTAAACTAATTACCCCCTGCTGACACTGACATGTGGACCCTAGTGCCCTAATCTTTAATTAAACTAAACTAAACCCCCCTGTTTAACCCGTGTCACTGACGTGTGGACCCCACATGTCAGTTTGACCTGGACCTCCCTGTTGACCTGATGACGTCAGGGTGAGGTCATGCTGACGCCATATTCCTTTTCTGGAATTTAGTTTATTTTATAATAATCAGGAAATTCCAGAAATAGCTAAAACTTCAATAAATCATAGAAAATTAACCGTAACTCCAAATTAAATAAATTATATATGAAAAATTATCAAAAAAATTCAAGGAATCCAACTGTACCATTTTCATGAATGTTAGAACCACTTATAGCTGCTATATAGCACAAATCAATTAAATGGCATTTAAATATCCACATATGGAGTTTGAATTTGAATCCTGGATTCAAACCAACTTCATTTAATCTGGTTTTAGTTGCATTAGCACAAAACACAGCATATTGCCATGTCACATTCATGCATCATATTGTGCATTGCATTGATTGTGTTTTTCCTCAGTTGCCGGTGATTGCCCCCTTCGATAGACGTGTCACACCCTAGCTAGTCATGCATTAGAGTGTTGCATCATGTTTACTCTTTCATCAGAAACTTGAAATGGGGATCTGTGAAACCCTCAGAATCACTTTTGAAAATGATCCAAATAAAAATTTCTCCAAAAGGGTCCAAGAAAATGCTCATGTTGCTCTCTGAAAATATTGGACAGAGATAAAAATCAAACCAATATTTTTAAGAGCTCATAGGTATTTATTTTGGGCATTTGGAATTAATGCATAATTATTTGCATTGGAAATATATTAATTATATATATTAATATATGTCCAAATATTATGCCATTTATAAAGGAGCTCTGGAATAATATATCTAGCTCCTGCAAAAATTGGCATAAGTTAAATAAATGATTTAATATTTTATTTAAATCAAAACAAATGTCAGAAATTAGAAAACAGAAAATAATTAAAAGGGAGAAGCTTACCTGGGCTCCTCCCTGTGCAGCCCAGCCAGCTGGCCGGCCCAGCCAGCAGGCGGCCCAGCCCGCCTCCCTCCTCTGTCGTCTTCGTCCTCGACAGAGGGAGGGGAGTGTGGCCGGCGCGCGCGCGCGCCACCGCGCCACGCCACCTGCTCGCCTGCCTGCCTGCCCTCCCCTCCTCGCTCGATGCCCCGGACGACGCCACGCCCTCCCCCCTGCTCTCTCTCACTCTCCCGCGGTTCTTCCCTCCTCTCCCTCGCTCTCTCTCACACGGCCGAACACCACCGTCGCCGCCGTTCACCATAGCAGCCGACACCGGCCACCCCTCGCCCCTCCGCTGAGCTCAGGAGCTCCGCCTCGACCCCCTCTTCCTCCCCACCGCTCCACGGGCCTCCGGAAGCCCTGCATCGCCGCCACGTCGCCGTTCCCCTCCTCGGCCACCGGAGACCGTCGCCGTCGAATCGGGAGCTACCGGTCGTCCCCGAGCCCGCTAACCATCCCTGCAGCTCCGCGGTGAGCCACTGACTCGATTCCCCCTTGCCCCGTCGTCCCTAGCCTCTTGTAGCTGCCGCCCCCTTGAGCTCCGAAGCTCGCCGCCGCCGTGCCTCGTCGCCGCCGTGGCTGGAGCCGTTGTAGCTCGAAGCCGAGCACACCATCGTGCTCCACACCTCACCAGGAGCACGTAGCACGCACCAACACCTCCCCTAACGCCCTGCAACGCCGATTCCGACCGCACCCGAACTCCGGCCGCCGCTCACGAGCTCGCCGTCGACGGTACCGGCCACCCCAGGCTCGGCCACCACCACCGTTCGACGCGCGGGAGCAAGGGCTCTCCAACGAGCCCAAGCACGGCCTCGCCCGTGCCCTGTAGCGCGATTCCGCATCGCGCCGCCGTCTCGGACCTCGCCGGCGTCATGTCGCCGGTGGGTTTGACCCACCTTGACCACGGCAGGCCCCCCCTGAGTCCCTGACAGGTGGGCCCAGCCCTGTAGCTAATTAGGATTAGCGCTAACCACTGTTAGTTAACCCCCCTGACACTGACCAGTGGGCCCCAGCGCCACTAATCCCTAATTAGGATTAATTTAACCCTGTTAAACCCCCCTGTCACTGACGTGTGGACCCCACACGTCAGGTTTGACCCCAGCCAGCCGCAGTTGACCACTGACGTCATGCTGACGTCATGCTGGCGCAATATTTATATTTCTGGATTTAATTTAAATCAGGAAATTCCAGAATATTATTTAAACTTCAAAAATTCATAACTTTTATTCTGTAACTCCAAATTGGACAAATTATATATGAAAAATGATCAGAAAAATCCAATCTATCCATCTGTACTATTTTCATGCATGATCAAACAAGTTAAATTGATGTTTTAAGCAGAATAAGGAAAAGCACTTTAAAAGGCCATGTTTGAGTTTGAAATTTGAATCTTTGATTCAAATTTGTTCAAACCCTTCTGGTTTTAGTTGCATTAGCCCAACACACTCATATTGCCATGTTTCATGCATGCATCATATTGTTGCACATTGTTTGGTGATGGTTGTGTATCGGTGTCCCTTGCGACAGGTTCTGCCTCCGAGGAGTACCGTGATTACCCTAACGAAGAACCGTATCAGTGCATCGAACCATCAGGCAAGCAACCAACCATTTGATCATATCGATACAATCCCATGTTCTCGCTCCTGCTCTCTTTTACTGCATTAAGACAACGCGTTTCAAACTGCTGTGTGTTACGGTAGTTGAACCCATTTCCTCTGCATGACCTGTCATTGCCACAGTAACTAGATGAAACCCACTAGCATGTGTAGGAGTTGAGTGAGCCATATGTATGTGTTGTTCCTACCTTGCTATGCCTGCTATGCTTAGAGTCGTGTCAGGTCTGGTTCATCTGGGTGATGGCTAGAGTGAAATGATTATGTCGGTAATGAGAGTGGTGTGGTGAACACGATTTGGTAAAGGTATCGATGAGAGGCCATGTAGGAGTACATGGTGGGTTGTTTCATTGAAGCCGACCTTAAGCACTGAGATCTGTATGTGTGATTTAAGATACAGCTACTACCATGCATTGGGCCCTGAAATATGACCCCGCTCGACTTCTTATTCACCCTAGCTCTCTGTCCAGGAGTTGCAAGTAGTTTCTGGTGTTTGTAGCCTACTGGAGGCCGTGGACAGCGCTGACCGTAGGGGTGGGCTGTGATGCGGTAGGTACGTGGCACGGTGTACCGAATACCCGTTAGGTATCTCGGGAACCCTGTTCACATCGTTCGGGGCCGTATGGGAAACCTCGGCCGGACTCCCTGCGGATGGAACCTGGATAGGCGATAAACCTGGACTAGAGGCTTAAGTGTTTAGGTAGGTCGTGGTCTACACCCACGTCGGCTTTCGTTTGAAGTCTGCCGAGCACATGTCGTGTGCAGACGCTAAGTGGTGGAAACATGTATGAAGAAGTACACCCCTGCAGGGTTAACATGATCTATTCGAATAGCCGCGTCCGCGGTAAAGGACTACTTGGTTGCCTATACAGTTCATAGACAAGTAAATGGAAACTACTAAAAGCCTCAAGATAAGTGTGAGTGCCGAGGATGGCTCTTCCGTAGGAAGACGGAGGTGAATCCTCGGTAGTGTATTGAAGTGGTGAATAGTGGACTCGTGTGCGCAAAGCCATTTCAAGTTGGAGTATCGTAGGATAGCCTAGCCAAGAGTCAAAGCTGGCTTGCTGCAATAACCCCACCAACCCTTCTTGATAATATGCATGTATGTAGGATCTGATGTAAGTCTTGCTGAGTACCTTTGTACTCATGTTGCTATAATCTACATTTTTACAGAAGACGCTGCAACCCCTTCTGATGGGTTCTATGTAGACGTTGACATCAACGAGTAGGCTAAAGACCCAGGTGGTGACCCTGAGCTTGTGAAGGACCACGTAGTATAGTAGGCTTTCCAAGCCTCTTTTATTTTACTAGTTGTCTGTACTCAGACAAGTTACTTCCGCTGCTGGTTTGTATGACTGTATGACTTGTATGTTGGGTCGTGAGACCCGTACCTTTGTGTATGTTATGTATGGCTCCCTGAGCCTTAAATAAAGTACTTGTGTCGTAGAGTCATGTTGTGATGCTTCGTTGTATTTGCACATATCGAGCATATTGTGTGTATGATTGAAATGCTTGGTATGTGTGGGATCTGACTATCTAGTTGTTTATCTTTAGTAGCCTCTCTTACCGGGAAATGTCTCCTAGTGTTACCGCTGAGCCATGGTAGCTTGCTACTGCTCTGGAACACTTAGGCTGGCCGGCATGTGTCCTTCTTCGTTCCTGTGTCTGTCCCTTCGGGGAAATGTCACGCTTTGAGTACCGGAGTCCTGTTAGCCCGCTACAGCCCGGTTTACCGGAGTCCTGCTAGCCCAGTGCTACAGCCCGGACCCACTTGCTGATGACCGACACGTTCGAAGCTGGGTCATGGATGCCTGTCCCTGTAAGTCTGTGCCACTTTGGGTTTACGACTAGTCATGTCAGCCCGGGCTCCTTATCATATGGATGCTAGCGACACTATCATATACGTGAGCCAAAAGGCGCAAACGGTCCCGGGCAAAGGTAAGGCGACACCCGTGGGGATACCGTGCGTGAGGCCGCAAAGTGATATGAGGTGTTACCGGCTAGATCGATGTGACATCGAGTCGGGGTCCTGACAGCGTTGGCATCAGAGCCGGACTGCCTGTAGGTTCTCCAAGCCAAACTGGTCGATGTTGAGTCTAGAAATTCTTTAGTTATATGTAGGGGAATTGTTTGTGGGTTGGAACGTAAGGCTCTTTTTACTCCTTTATCTAATGACATTCTGATCTGAGTCAGTCCATTCTTCCACCGGGGGTTAAGGAATTAGGATCTATTCTCTCTATCAGGATCACGTGTTACTAATCAGTAGTACCTTATAAGTTTGATGGATACAAGCCTAGTTCAGTTCTACTACCACATTATGTTGTTAGAATGGATTCAGAACTTTGATATGATGATGTTGAGTGTGTACGAAATCCTTTGTCAAATGTCTCAAATCCTTCTTGAGCATTTACAGCTGTTATGCTGCCGAAATTTTGCTAGAAATTCTAATGCCTTTGCATTATGATTGTGCTTTCAGATGGCCACTCGCGACCTCAATCAAGTGGTTCGCCTGACTCGATGCCTAGATGTACCCGGCCATACTGCCAAGTTGGTCAGGGTAATGACTGAGGCTGGATACCGCTGGTATCCTGAGTACACGGTCGAAGAGCAATTCCGAGACTTCAATCAAAGCCAGTATCTCTGCACTGTCAGGATATTTCCATCTTATCCTGGATCCACCGAGCCCCTTCACTGCTCCTATGGACTCGGGGTTACCATTGAGATGGCTGTGCAGGACGCCGCCTACTCTATGATGACCATCATGCGAGTCAGATCTGGACTATTTCGGGACTCTGATTTCCGGTATATGCCAGGATCACTTCCGGGAGCACAAGGGTATCTCCAGGCTATCTATGCTGATCCCACCCAGGAGGATTCACGGACTCGCACCACTGCTGAGATGCTCGAGGATAAGGACCGTGAAAATCGGGCCTTGAGGTTAGAGCTCTTCAATACCCGTGCTGACCACTGGGCCACTTTGACTCGGTTCGCACCGGCGGTGCAAGCTGGATATTCAGATATGCGCGATCTCTATCCTGTGAGATCTGCTCTGCCAGACGTGATGGGTTGGCGTGATGTAGGAGGCATCACCCCACCTCGCGGTCCCCGCAGGCCACCGTCTGTTGGTCCAAGACCTCATCCTAGCCCCTATGGTCCACAAGCTCCGCGAGATCGTCTGTTTCCGGATGATCATGTTGAGCTTCCAGGCTATGGAGGTGACTTCTACGAGGACTACTACGGATCGGTCTGAGTTAGCGGTAGTATCACTAGTTCGCACTAGCTGTGTCGTCTATCGTCCCGCGTGACTCGTGGGATATGACTTAGTTTGTACTCTTTCCGGAGGTGTAGAAAAATCATGTATAGGAGCTTGGAATGCCTCCGATGAGATGTAATCCTCTTTTCACCGTAATAGTACTTTGTTTGGTCTTGTACTAAACCCTGTATGGTGTGTATGACGATGGAATAAAGAAGCAGTTTCTGTATTTACCATGTCATACGGATGATCATCTTGCATTTCGAGTTATTCCTTACATTTTATGTCCTATGTCGGAATTTTATCATCCTGACTAAATCATTGTCTTGTTTACCTAGGATGGTCAACACGCGCACTAACCCTGCCCCTCAAGAGCAGGCCGAAGGCAGTGAAGTCAGGGATGCAAATCTGCCTCATCCTCCTTCCCTAGCCGAGGTTATGATGGAAGCTGAGAGAAACAAGCGGGAGACCAACCGTTTGTTGGAGCGTATTGAACAGAACACAGCACACCATCAGAGGACTAATTTGGTGTCACTCAGTGATTTTATCAAATTGCATCCACCCACGTTCCACCACTCCGTCGAGCCTCTCGACGCTGATGACTGGCTTCGCAGTATCGCTCACAAACTGCGTTCCGCGCTGGTAGCGGAGGCTGACAAGGTCACCTTTGCTGCATATCATCTTGAAGGCCCCGCCAGTCTATGGTGGGAGAATTATGGAGCTATGCGCCCAGCGGGCCATGTCACTACTTGGGCTGAATTCAGCGAGGCTTTTCGTGAACATCACATTCCGGAGGGTCTCATGGACCGTAAACGTGAGGAATTCTGCAATTTCACCCAAGGCCGACTTTCTGTGGATGTTTACAGCAGGGAGTTTGGTAACCTCGCACGATATGCAACTGAGGAAGTGTCTACTGATGCGAAGAAGCAAGCAAGGTTCCGTAAGGGCCTTAGTCCTGAGCTTCGCCGTGACCTCCGACTGCATGAGTGCACAACTTTTCAGAAACTTGTCAACAAAGCCATTAGTGCTGAAACTGGTCAGACTGACTATGACGCAACACGCAAGCATGGCCGTGACATGGGTTCCTCATCCGGTGCTGGTCCTCAGAAGCGCCGCGTGTGGGTGCCCAACACCGCCCTGCCACCCAGGTTCACACCGAGGCCACCTTTCCAGGCGCCTCGCCCGGTTCAACAGTCTGCTCCAGCCAAGCCCTATGGGGGTCCAACTAACAATGCTCCTCCACGTACCAGTTCCGTGACTTGTTTCAAGTGTGGGGAATCTGGTCACTATATGCGTGAGTGTCCCCAGACCAACCCCAACCAGTCTGCTAAAGCTGTTGGCCGTGGCAAGCCGACAGGAAAAGTTTTCCACGCCAAGCCGGTCACCGCTTCACGTGGCCATGTCAACTGTATCTCTGCCGAAGAAGCTCAAGAGGATCCCAACGTCGTTCTCGGTACGCTTCTTGTTAATTGCCACCCGGCATCTGTTCTTTTCGATACAGGAGCCTCTCATTCTTTTATATCTGAAAATTATGCTCGTTTGCATAACGTTGCATTCGGTGATATGCCAATCTCTATGGTAATTCAAACTCCGGGATCCAAATGGCAAACTTCTAGAATAAGCCATGGAAATGAAATCCAAGTCGACAGACTTGTTTTCCTTGCATCTTTGATAGCCCTTAAATCTTCAGATATTAATATCATTCTGGGTATGGACTGGATGTCAGCTCATCATGCCCAAATTGATTGCTTCTCTAGGACTGTTCAACTCACCCATCCTTCGGGGAAGATAGTCAATGTCTTGACCCGAATAGCCAAGCGACAATTATATTCTCTTAACGCCAGCCCTTTGCCAGACCTTGAGGACATTCCGGTAGTCCGTGACTTCCCGGATGTCTTTCCAGAGGAATTGCCAGGTGTTCCACCTGACAGGGATGTTGAGTTCGTAATAGACCTCATTCCAGGAACCGTTCCGATTGCTAGAAGACCTTATAAGATGGCACCACTAGAACTAGCCGAGCTTAAGAAACAACTCGATGAGTCCTTGAAAAAGGGTTTCATCCGACCTAGCTCTTCTCCGTGGGCTTGCCCCGTCCTATTCGTCAAGAAGAAGGATGGTACGGACCGGATGGTTGTAGATTACCGACCTGTCAATTTGGTCACAATCAAGAACAAATATCCACTTCCCAGGATCAACGATCTGTATGATCAGCTCGCTGGATCCTCAGTCTTCTCCAAGATGGATTTGAGGTTGGGCTACCATCAAATCAAAATCAGAAACGGGGACATTCCTAAAACGGCCTTTGTTACTCGTTATGGCCAATACGAGTACACCGTCATGTCCTTCGGTTTAACCAACGCTCCAGCCACTTTTTCTCGGTTAATGAACTCAATCTTCATGGAGTATTTGGATAAATTCGTCGTAGTTTATCTCGATGATATACTCATCTACTCCAAGAACGAGGAAGAACATGCCGAACATCTAAGGCTAGTGTTGAAGAAACTTCGAGAGCATCGCCTTTATGCCAAATTTTCTAAATGTGAATTCTGGTTGTCAGAAGTGACCTATCTGGGTCATGTAATATCTGGTAAAGGTATTGCTGTTAACCCTGAGCGAGTTCAAGCCGTCCTTAATTGGACTCCACCCGAATCGGTCAAGCAAGTTCGGAGTTTTCTAGGCTTAGCGAGCTATTGTCGTCGTTTCGTCGAAAACTTCTCCAAAGTTGCCAAACCTCTAACCGAACTCCTCAAGAAAGATAAGAAGTTCGAATGGACTCCACAATGTGAGCACAGCTTTCAGGAACTGAAAAGACGCCTGACCTCTGCTCCCGTACTGGTACCGCCAGACTTCTCCAAGGACTTTGTTATCTACTGCGACGCCTCGCGACAAGGACTAGGTTGCATTCTCATGCAAGATCGACACGTAATCGCCTACGCTTCACGGCAATTGCACCCACATGAGGAGAATTATCCTACTCATGATCTAGAGCTTGCAGCTGTAGTCTATGCACTTAAAACCTGGCGACATTACCTCCTCGGTAATCGTTGCGAAATATTCACTGATCACCAAAGTCTGAAGTACATCTTCACCCAACCGGATCTGAATCTCAGGCAAAGACGTTGGGTTGAGTTGATCACAGACTTCGACTTAGGAATAACCTACACCCCAGGGAAAGCCAACGTCATGGCTGATGCGCTAAGTCGTAAATCTTATTGTAACAACCTGATGTTACAACAAAGTCAACCGCTTCTCCATGAGGAATTTCGGAAGCTTAACCTTCACATTGTTCCTCAAGGTTTTCTTTCCACCTTGGTGGCAAAACCTACTCTTACGGATCAAATCATCGCTGCCCAAAAGCGAGATAAGGGGATATCTAAAATCAAAGAGAACATTGCTAGCGGAGGTGCTAGTTGTTTCTCCACAAATGATCATGGTGTTGTGTACTTTGAGGACCGTCTAGTGGTTCCCAAGAACCAGCATCTACGGCAGTTGATCCTTAAGGAGGCTCATGAATCTCCTCTCACCATTCATCCCGGTAGTACTAAGATGTATCAGGACCTACGCCAGAGGTTCTGGTGGACTAGGATGAAGAGAGAAATTGCTCAGTATATTGCTAATTGCGACGTCTGTCGTCGTGTAAAAGCAGAGCATCAACGGCCTGCTGGCACCCTTCAACCCTTAGCTATTCCTGAATGGAAATGGGATAAAATTGGTATGGATTTCATTACCGGTTTTCCCAGGACCAAGAGAGGGAATAATGCTATTTTCGTCGTGGTCGATCGTCTTTCCAAAGTAGCCCATTTCTTACCTGTTCGTGAGAGTATAACCGCTAGCCAGCTGGCAGACTTATACATCTCCCGAATAGTGTCCCTCCATGGTGTTCCTTTGGAAATTAACTCGGATCGAGGAAGTCTTTTCACCTCTCGATTTTGGGAAAGTTTCCAAAATGCTATGGGAACCCGTCTCTCCTTTAGCACCGCTTTCCACCCTCAGTCGAGTGGTCAAGTGGAACGCGTCAACCAGATTCTAGAAGACATGCTTCGAGCCTCTGTTATCTCATTCGGAATGGACTGGGAGAAGTGCCTTCCATTTGCCGAATTCGCTTACAACAACAGCTATCAATCTAGCTTGGGTAAAGCCCCTTTTGAAGTTCTCTATGGACGACGGTGTCGAACACCCCTTAACTGGTCAGAGACCGGGGAAAGACAATTCTTTGGCCCGGATATGATTCAGGAAGCAGAAGAACAAGTTCGTATCGTTCGTGAAAAGTTGAAAACAGCCCAATCTCGTCAAAAGAGTCAATATGACCGAAAACATAAGGCTATGACTTTCGAGGTTGACGAGAAGGCTTATCTTCGGGTCACCCCTCTGAAGGGAACCCATCGTTTCGGTATCAAAGGCAAATTGGCTCCTCGATACATTGGACCTTTTCGCATTCTCGCCAAACGAGGAGAAGTTGCCTACCAGTTGGAACTACCTCCGCACCTCTCCAGAGTCCACGATGTCTTCCACGTTTCTCAACTCAGGCGTTGCTTCTCGGATCCTATCCGTGAAGTGGACCACGAAACGCTTGATCTCCAAGATAATCTTACATATCGAGAGTACCCCGTTCGTATCCTCGATCAAGCCGAACGTACCACCCGACGTCATAATATCAAGTTTCTCAAAGTTCAATGGTCGCACCATTCTGAGGATGAAGCAACCTGGGAAAGGGAGGATCGTCTTCGACTTGAGTATCCCGCCTTCTTCCCGGAGGAACCCAAATCTCGGGACGAGATTCTTTTGAGTGGGGGTGAGTTGTCACACCCTAGCTAGTCATGCATTAGAGTGTTGCATCATGTTTACTCTTTCATCAGAAACTTGAAATGGGGATCTGTGAAACCCTCAGAATCATTTTTGAAAATGATCCAAATAAAAATTTCTCCAAAAGGGTCCAAGAAAATGCTCATGTTGCTCTCTGAAAATATTGGACAGAGATAAAAAAATCAAACCAATATTTTTAAGAGCTCATAGGTATTTATTTTGGGCATTTGGAATTAATGCATAATTATTTGCATTGGAAATATATTATTATATATATTAATATATGTCCAAATATTATGCCATTTATAAAGGAGCTCTGGAATAATATATCTAGCTCCTGCAAAAATTGGCATAAGTTAAATAAATGATTTAATATTTTATTTAAATCAAAACAAATGTCAGAAATTAGAAAACAGAAAATAATAAAAGGGAGAAGCTTACCTGGGCTCCTCCCTGTGCAGCCCAGCCAGCTGGCCGGCCCAGCCAGCAGGCGGCCCAGCCCGCCTCCCTCCTCTGTCGTCTTCGTCCTCGACAGAGGGAGGGGAGTGTGGCCGGCGCGCGCGCGCGCCACCGCGCCACGCCACCTGCTCGCCTGCCTGCCTGCCCTCCCCTCCTCGCTCGATGCCCCGGACGACGCCACGCCCTCCCCCCTGCTCTCTCTCACTCTCCCGCGGTTCTTCCCTCCTCTCCCTCGCTCTCCTCTCACACGGCCGAACACCACCGTCGCCGCCGTTCACCATAGCAGCCGACACCGGCCACCCCTCGCCCCTCCGCTGAGCTCAGGAGCTCCGCCTCGACCCCCTCTTCCTCCCCACCGCTCCACGGGCCTCCGGAAGCCCTGCATCGCCGCCACGTCGCCGTTCCCCTCCTCGGCCACCGGAGACCGTCGCCGTCGAATCGGGAGCTACCGGTCGTCCCCGAGCCCGCTAACCATCCCTGCAGCTCCGCGGTGAGCCACTGACTCGATTCCCCCTTGCCCCGTCGTCCCTAGCCTCTTGTAGCTGCCGCCCCCTTGAGCTCCGAAGCTCGCCGCCGCCGTGCCTCGTCGCCGCCGTGGCTGGAGCCGTTGTAGCTCGAAGCCGAGCACACCATCGTGCTCCACACCTCACCAGGAGCACGTAGCACGCACCAACACCTCCCCTAACGCCCTGCAACGCCGATTCCGACCGCACCCGAACTCCGGCCGCCGCTCACGAGCTCGCCGTCGACGGTACCGGCCACCCCAGGCTCGGCCACCACCACCGTTCGACGCGCGGGAGCAAGGGCTCTCCAACGAGCCCAAGCACGGCCTCGCCCGTGCCCTGTAGCGCGATTCCGCATCGCGCCGCCGTCTCGGGCCTCGCCGGCGTCATGTCGCCGGTGGGTTTGACCCACCTTGACCACGGCAGGACCCCCCTGAGTCCCTGACAGGTGGGCCCAGCCCTGTAGCTAATTAGGATTAGCGCTAACCACTGTTAGTTAACCCCCCTGACACTGACCAGTGGGCCCCAGCGCCACTAATCCCTAATTAGGATTAATTTAACCCTGTTAAACCCCCCTGTCACTGACGTGTGGACCCCACACGTCAGGTTTGACCCCAGCCAGCCGCAGTTGACCACTGACGTCATGCTGACGTCATGCTGGCGCAATATTTATATTTCTGGATTTAATTTAAATCAGGAAATTCCAGAATATTATTTAAACTTCAAAAATTCATAACTTTTATTCTGTAACTCCAAATTGGACAAATTATATATGAAAAATGATCAGAAAAATCCAATCTATCCATCTGTACTATTTTCATGCATGATCAAACAAGTTAAATTGATGTTTTAAGCAGAATAAGGAAAAGCACTTTAAAAGGCCATGTTTGAGTTTGAAATTTGAATCTTTGATTCAAATTTGTTCAAACCCTTCTGGTTTTAGTTGCATTAGCCCAACACACTCATATTGCCATGTTTCATGCATGCATCATATTGTTGCACATTGTTTGGTGATGGTTGTGTATCGGTGTCCTTTGCGACAGGTTCTGCCTCCGAGGAGTACCGTGATTACCCTAACGAAGAACCGTATCAGTGCATCGAACCATCAGGCAAGCAACCAACCATTTGATCATATCGATACAATCCCATGTTCTCGCTCCTGCTCTCTTTTACTGCATTAAGACAACGCGTTTCAAACTGCTGTGTGCTACGGTAGTTGAACCCATTTCCTCTGCATGACCTGTCATTGCCACAGTAACTAGATGAAACCCACTAGCATGTGTAGGAGTTGAGTGAGCCATATGTATGTGTTGTTCCTACCTTGCTATGCCTGCTATGCTTAGAGTCGTGTCAGGTCTGGTTCATCTGGGTGATGGCTAGAGTGAAATGATTATGTCGGTAATGAGAGTGGTGTGGTGAACACGATTTGGTAAAGGTATCGATGAGAGGCCATGTAGGAGTACATGGTGGGTTGTTTCATTGAAGCCGACCTTAAGCACTGAGATCTGTATGTGTGATTTAAGATACAGCTACTACCATGCATTGGGCCCTGAAATATGACCCCGCTCGACTTCTTATTCACCCTAGCTCTCTGTCCAGGAGTTGCAAGTAGTTTCTGGTGTTTGTAGCCTACTGGAGGCCGTGGACAGCGCTGACCGTAGGGGTGGGCTGTGATGCGGTAGGTACGTGGCACGGGTGTACCGAATACCCGTTAGGTATCTCGGGAACCCTGTTCACATCGTTCGGGGCCGTATGGGAAACCTCGGCCGGACTCCCTGCGGATGGAACCTGGATAGGCGATAAACCTGGACTAGAGGCTTAAGTGTTTAGGTAGGTCGTGGTCTACACCCACGTCGGCTTTCGCTTGAAGTCTGCCGAGCACATGTCGTGTGCAGACGCTAAGTGGTGGAAACATGTATGAAGAAGTACACCCCTGCAGGGTTAACATGATCTATTCGAATAGCCGCGTCCGCGGTAAAGGACTACTTGGTTGCCTATACAGTTCATAGACAAGTAAATGGAAACTACTAAAAGCCTCAAGATAAGTGTGAGTGCCGAGGATGGCTCTTCCGTAGGAAGACGGAGGTGGATCCTCGGTAGTGTATTGAAGTGGTGAGTAGTGGACTCGTGTGCGCAAAACCATTTCAAGTTGGAGTATCGTAGGATAGCCTAGCCAAGAGTCAAAGCTGGCTTGCTGCAATAACTCCACCAACCCTTCTTGATAATATGCATGTATGTAGGATCTGATGTAAGTCTTGCTGAGTACCTTTGTACTCATGTTGCTATAATCTACATTTTTACAGAAGACGCTGCAACCCCTTCTGATGGGTTCTATGTAGACGTTGACATCAACGAGTAGGCTAAAGACCCAGGTGGTGACCCTGAGCTTGTGAAGGACCACGTAGTATAGTAGGCTTTCCAAGCCTCTTTTATTTTACTAGTTGTCTGTACTCAGACAAGTTACTTCCGCTGCTGGTTTGTATGACTGTATGACTTGTATGTTGGGTCGTGAGACCCGTACCTTTGTGTATGTTATGTATGGCTCCCTGAGCCTTAAATAAAGTACTTGTGTCGTAGAGTCATGTTGTGATGCTTCGTTGTATTTGCACATATCGAGCATATTGTGTGTATGATTGAAATGCTTGGTATGTGTGGGATCTGACTATCTAGTTGTTTATCTTTAGTAGCCTCTCTTACCGGGAAATGTCTCCTAGTGTTACCGCTGAGCCATGGTAGCTTGCTACTGCTCTGGAACACTTAGGCTGGCCGGCATGTGTCCTTCTTCGTTCCTGTGTCTGTCCCTTCGGGGAAATGTCACGCTTTGAGTACCGGAGTCCTGTTAGCCCGCTACAGCCCGGTTTACCGGAGTCCTGCTAGCCCAGTGCTACAGCCCGGACCCACTTGCTGATGACCGACACGTTCGAAGCTGGGTCATGGATGCCTGTCCCTGTAAGTCTGTGCCACTTTGGGTTTACGACTAGTCATGTCAGCCCGGGCTCCTTATCATATGGATGCTAGCGACACTATCATATACGTGAGCCAAAAGGCGCAAACGGTCCCCGGCAAAGGTAAGGCGACACCCGTGGGGATACCGTGCGTGAGGCCGCAAAGTGATATGAGGTGTTACCGGCTAGATCGATGTGACATCGAGTCGGGGTCCTGACAAGACGTGATACCGACGATGTGATCGATGACACCGATGAAGAGCTATATTATCTTCAGAAGTGCCAGGCAAGCAAAACCCCCTTGTTCATTCCGATAAAATCCCACTCTCTCGCTCCTGCTCTCTTTTACTGCATTAGGACAACAACGACATATTTGTTACTTGCTGCGGTAGCTGAACCCCTTTATCCTTTGCATGACCTGTCATTGCCACAGTAAATAGATGAAACCCACTAGCATGAGTAGGAGTTGTTTGAGCCCTGTTGTGCCTACTCATTCATGCTTGTTTGTCATGCCTGCTACTGCTTAGGGTTGAGTCAGGTCTGATTCATCGGGGATGAATCAGAGGTGTGTGAACATGTCCTACGGTGTGTGAGCTAAGCGTGTGAACACGATTTGGTAAAGGTAGCGGTGAGAGGCCATGTAGGAGTACATGGTGGGTTGTCTCATTGCAGCCGTCCTCAGGAACTGAGTTCTGTGTTTGTGATCCATGATTCAGCTACTACCACGCATTGGGCCCGAAACCAATGGACCCTCTCGGCTTCTTAATCACCCTTGTTCTCTGTCCAGGAGTTGCAAGTAGTTTCTGGTGTTTGTAGTATGCTGGAGGCCATGCGCAGCGCTGACCGTAGGGGTGGGCTGTGATGCGGTAGGCACGTGGCCGGGTAAACCGGGCGCCCGTTTGGTGTCACGGAACCCTGTTCACATCGTTTGGGGCTGTGAGCGAAACTCCGGCCGGATCTCCTCATGGATGGAACCCGAATAGGCGATAAACCTGGACTAGAGACTCGAGTGTTTAGGCAGGCCGTGGCCGACACCCACGTTGGGCTTCCGCTTGAAGGTTGCCGAGTACATGTCGTGTAAACGGTGGTAAGTGGTGAGAGCGTGTGTGAAGAAGTACACCCCTGCAGGGTTAACGTCATCTATTCGAATAGCCGTGTCCGCGGAAAAGGACTTCTGGGTTGCTTATATCAGTTCATAGACAAGTGAAAGTGGATACTCAAAAATACGCAAGATAAGTGTGAGTGCTATGGATGGCGTTCTCATAGGGAGACGGGAGCGGATCCATAGTGGTGTATTGATATGGTGAATATGTGGACTCGTGTGCGCCACCTTAAAAGAGTTACATTGCAGTCGTAGTTTAGGATAGCCACCGAGTCAAAGCTGGCTTGCTGCAGTTAAACCCCACCATCCCCTTTGTTGATAATGATGCATATGTAGTTAGTTCTGATGTAAGTCTTGCTGGGTACATTTGTACTCACGTTTGCCTATTTTATGTTTTTGCAGAGAGACTTCGGTCTCACTAGTAGTTCCACGTGGACTTCGACGTTTAGCTTGTTACCTCAGCTACGATCTTGTGCCCCGGCAGGATCTGGTAGATAGTCAGGCTTCTCAGCCTTTTTCAATTATAGATGTCTGTACCCAGACATGATAGCTTCCGCTTGTGCTTTGACTTGTATGCTCTGAGTGTTGGGTCATGACACCCATGTTTGTAATATCTCGCTCCTCGGAGCCTATTGAATAAGTACTTGAGTCGTAGAGTCATGTTGTGATGCCATGTTGTATTTGCACATATCGAGCATATTGTGTGTATGTTATTGAAATGCTTGGTATGTGTGGGATCTGACCATCTAGTTGTTTATCTTTAGTAGCCTCTCTTACGGGGAAATGTCTCCTAGTGTTTCACTGAGCCATGGTAGCTTGCTACTGCTCCGGAACACTTAGGCTGGCCGGCATGTGTCCTTCTTCGTTCCTGTGTCTGTCCCTTCGGGGAAATGTCACGCGATGAATACCAGAGTCCTGTTAGCCCGCTACAGCCCGGTTCACCGGAGTCCTGCTAGCCCAGTGCTACAGCCTGGATTCACTCGCTGATGACCGACACGTTCGATGCTGGGTCATGGATGCCTGTCCCTGTAAGTCTGTGCCACTTTGGGTTTACGACTAGCCATGTCAGCCCGGGCTCCTTATCATATGGATGCTAGCGACACTGTCATATACGTGTGCCAAAAGGCGCAAACGGTCCCGTGCAAAGGTAAGGCGACACCCGTGGGAATACCATGCGTGAGGCCGCAAAGTGATATGAGGTGTTACATGCTAGATCGATGTGGCATTGAGTCGGGGTCCTGACATTCAAGCCATCCATGGTGTGAGAAGGGGAGACCGGCAATACCAGTCAGGATCCGAACACAATCCCAAATCCCGAACACTCTGACGTAATCGGAGGCTCCGCCACCGAAATAAAACCTTCGGCCCACGTGATCATGGCTGTTATCGCCCCCTGGACTGAACCATTCTTAGCCTACTTAATTAGGCAAGAACTCCCTGAGGACCAAAATGAGGCACGTTGCATTGTGTGGCTCTCCAAAGCCTACAAGGTCCACGAGGGAGAGCTTTATAAGAAAAGCGCGACCGTTGTGCTCCAAAGGTGCATCTCCAAAGAGCAAGGGCGGCAACTCTTGGCCGAAATTCATGTCGGACTCGGCGGCCACCATGCTACAGCTCGGTCACTCGTAAGCAAGGCCATCCGTACATGTTTCTACTGGCCGACAGCCCGAGCGGACGCACAGGACCTTGTCTAACATTGCATCGGTTGCCAGCTTTTTGCAAATCTAAGCCACATGCCACCTACCGCTCTCCAAACAATCCCCATAACTTGGCCCTTTGCGGTCTGGGGGCTCGATATGGTTGGACCCCTTAAAGGAGGAAGCCATAAGAAGAAATACTTGTTGGTCATGGTGGATAAATTCACCAAATGGATAGAAGCCAAACCAGTTAAAACGGCCGAGTCTGGACCAGTGATAGACTTCATATTCGGGGGCATACACCGTTACGGTGTCCCCGACAGCATCATCACCGATAACGGCTCAAACTTCATAGCCGACGAGGTGAAAACTTGGTGCGGCAAAATGGGCATTAAGCTCGATTATGCCTCCATCTACCATCCCCAAACAAACGGTCAAGTCGAATGAGCAAATGGTCTTATTATGAGCGGCATTAAACCCAGACTAGTGCGATCCTTGAAGGAATCAGATACGCATTGGGTCAAGGAGCTCGACTCCGTACTATGGGGGCTGCGGACCATGCCAAATCGCACCACCGGATACACACCATTTTTTATGGTGTACGGCGCAGAGGCAGTGCTACCCTCCGATATCATTCATGACTCACCTCGAGTGCGCATGTACGAAGAGAGAGAAGCCGAGCTGGATCGGCAGGACAATTTAGATGCCCTGGAGGAGGAGTGTGTCGTCACAAAGGCCTGTTCCGATTCTATCAGCAGCAGGCTCGAAGGTATCAAAGCAGAGAAGTACGGGCCAAAACTTATAACGTTGGCGTACTCGTTCTACGCCTACTAGAGAAGAAAAAGGACAAGCTCAATCCCAAGTGGGAGGGTCCCTTCATCATTGATAAAGTTCTCACCGGAGGAGCGTACCATCTGCGTGATGCATCAGATAATCGACTCGAGCTGAACCCATGGAACACGGCCAGACTCCGAAGATACTACGCATAGTGCCGAACTCTGTGTTTGTCCCCTTACCTCCGCCTTTATTTTTTTGAGTTATACCCTCTCTCTCTTTCTTTTTTTATATATAGCCTTAAAAGCTTCAAGCATGCTTCAACCGCACACTCTTGCCGCGCTATGCGTGCTCAATATACCTGGGGGCTTCTTATACAGAAGCTTAATATAATTATCTTTTGGGCTTTATGCCCACCACATATGCGTCATTCCTCCATATGTACCTTTTTCACCATTATATGCATCGATATGACTTAAGTTTTGGCCAAGCTGGGTTGCCTGGCTCTTGTGTTTATGCCCTACATTCCCGTTAATTCGGCTAGGGCATAAGGGGAGAACCTCTATGATTGTTACTGATTGTTACTGCCGGGTCAGCCGGATGTGTACCTCAGACTGGGTGAAGCCGAAAGCTAGCATTCTTAAGGGAATATTCGATCGGTGAACAAAAGATGTTTCTTACCTATTGCAATATATGCCCCCAGATGTTATATCCCGCGTCGCTTTTCGTAGTTCAGACATGCACATAAATGCATGCGTACCTAGGGAAAGGAACCCTTAATGGAACTATTCTCCCTGGAAGATGTTTCTTACTATCCATGTAATATAACATAGCTAGGTACTTGTCTGTTCAAGCACTTATGACCCCTATGCCTGGTTTCCACGCGTGCCCCGGTTTTTACATAACTGAGCGGGTATTCGGATACACTCTGGACTATCGGGTCCAGAGGTTGAAGCGAAAAGGTCCGCACAAATGATTTACAATCTGGCTAGGGACAAAATATGTCCTTTGAAGTACAAAGTCACTTAGACCGACTAAATTCTTCTTCTATACCATCCAACGGGCTGTCTAGCCTTCAATCCTATTGGGAATACTTCGCGGCTAATGCTACCTGGTCATATACCAGACTAACGGGGATCTCTTTCCCATCTGACCCTACAAGTCCGACCTAGGCCATGTGGTTCGGGTCAGCCTTGGTGTATCACGTCTTCACCATGGCCCAGGCTTCCCTTGCACCTTGTCGGCAGGCTGATATCTTCCATAATCGGAAGCGCCGCCGCGCTCCCTTGAGAATCTCCACAAGCTCACCCATGCCTCCTGGCGGGGAGGCGAACGGCCACAAGCCCTGGGCAATACCCTGCATCACCTGCCGAATTTGTCCGTGCAATTGTGAGAGCTCTTGTAGAAGATCGCCTGCAGATCCGGGCATCTCCTCTTCGGGACAACCTGTCAGCATACCTACAGACATAATTCTGTTAGCCAGCTTCTTCGCCAAACTCTACAAAGGTTCATTCGAGGACTTACTAAAAATGCCGCGTCGAAGCCTCTTATTCTCCTTCACGGAGTCAGCAAGCTGGGCCCAAACATCCTTCAATTCGACGTCCAATTGGGTATTCGCGTCCTGGAGTTTATTTTTCTCCCGTATAACCTTTGTAAGCACGTGCTCGCCAACCTTTAGCTGTCGTTGAGCATGTTGCTCATCCCCCGGTACGATCTCCGGATTACCTCCGGGATTGTCTGCAGAATCTATTGTTAGATTTGCATTCATGCCGAATACTAACTGGTACACGTCATTACATTCGTTCTGATCAAGACAAGTATTACCAGATGGGCCCTTTGTGGACTCCTCCATTCCGGCAACTGCGGCCCACAGCTGGTCTTTGCACTCCTCCAGCTCTTTAGACAGCTGGGTATTCTTCTCTGTAAGAACCTATGCATACAATGATCCTTAAATCAGTTGTGCCAACTGTTTCAAGTCTCAGGGGCTACTGATACACATACTTATCAGATTTTCTTACCCGTATATCCTTTACATACAGGTCCATGGCTTTGGCGAGGCCATCTTGAGCATCTCGGATGTTCGCGTCCCCTGAGTTGAAGGTATTGAACGCCTCTTCAGAGAAATTAGGGTCGCGTAGGTGGCCCGTTGGCTCCTGTGATTCATGGCGCTCTCCACTTTGGAGTTTGTAGCAGATAATCTATCCGCATCCTCTATAGGAGGTTCGTCTGGCATTGTCCCCGCATTGACCTCCGCCCTTGAATCCGGCCTCGGAGTCCGGTTGGTGGAGGCGTGGCCGTCAAGCTCTTCGGATACAGTCCGGCGAGCGTTTTTTCTGCCAGGAAACCATGGACATTGTTATATTTTAAAAGATGATAATCACGTAGCAGGTATTTAATCATACCTCTGCGACGGCGTCTCGGTCCTGACCACCTTCCTTTTAAGCCTACCTAGCTTTGGTGCCCCTTGTTAACGAGTCACCGTGGGTTCGGCACGGTGCCCTGACGGCCTTCCCTGTAAAACGCAGTATATGTGCGCTGGGTAAAGCGCAAAGAGGGGATCCTTCTCGGAAGTTGGGACTCCGGTTTTACTTACATGTGATGCACGGAGTAGGCCAGGATAATCAGCTATGATGGCTACCAAGGCACCATCACAGCTTAACTGATAAAATGTCCTATCGACGAGCTCCACAAATATGTCCGGATCTTCTTCAAGTTCGGGGTCGAGGGCCCGGTCGGGGTCCTCTGGCTGTGGAGATGGGCTGTGGACCTCCCTCATAGCTTTTCGCAGTTCCTGCTATGAATTGGCAAGGTAAATATTTGTGATGAAGAATGCGGGAAAGACTGGAATAAAAGATAGCAGCTCACCTAGCTTGGGGGGTTGTACATGGAGAATCCATCCCGTGGCTTAATACAGATGAACTCCTCTTCTTCCCCTTTGTACAAATCGGACAGTATTTTCGCTAGAGCGGTGGCGGAGTCCGGACCTTTACGGCCGCAGCGGGTGGCATCGTCTTCTCCATTGAAGTACCACATGGGTTTCCCCCAATATTGAAGTGGCTGCACTTCCCGCATTACACATATTGACATAACCTCAATTATTGTAAGTCCTGATTTGGCTAGCGTCTTTATCCTGTCCATCAGGAAAAGGATCTCTCTGTTAACTTCCTCCTGGGGGCTCTGGGAGCGCCAGCTGTGGTGTTTCTTCAACGAGGCATTTGTAAACTCAGGAAGGCCCATCCGAATAGGGTCCGGAAGGGGGACGTCCTCCATATAAAACCACTCTGAGGGCCAGTCTTCGGATGTCTTCCTCAGGGTACCGGACAGGTATCCGGTCCCGCCGATGCGCCATATTTTGGCTCCGCCCACTTGATATATTGACCCCTCCTGAGTACGGGGTACAAGGCAGAATAGCCTCTTCCATAGCTCGAAATGAGCTTCGTAGCCCAGAAACAGCTCGCAAAAGGCGACATAGCCAGTGATGTGTAAAATGGAGGCGGGGGTGAAGTTATGCAGCTGGAGGCCATAGAACTCTAGGAGCCTGCGGGGTAACATATGGATTGGAAATCGAAGTCCCGTCAGCAAGTAAGGGACAAGGCATACCCGCTCCCCCTTAGACGTGTTGGGAAAACTCTCCGCTTGCTCCACGCCATTGTAAGTGGCTAGTCCAGCTCAGACGGGGACCATGCATGCAGGCGGAAGAAACCCCTGGGTCTGCAACTCTACCAATCGGCTATGGGGAACAAAACACTTCTCCCAATCGCCTAGCTTAGTGCTACGGGAGCGAGAGGAGGAGCTGCGAGGCCAGCCATGATGCGATGGTTTCTTCCGGGCGCGCTCTGATGGATACTCGCTGGGGGAGGATGGTGTGATTTGGATCCGAGGATCCCCGTCTCTTTAAATAGACGATTTACTTACATGGTCAGGGTGGCAAATGTAAAAATGCCCTGACTTCTCGCATTTGCTCGACACATGGAGATAGCCATTATTAAAGCACAGAAGCCGAGGAGTGCAACATTGATGGGAAGCCGGACACTGCTCATTGCAACAGGTAGTCAGGGATTTTGGAGAAGAATCCGCCTTGCAATGCCGAAGACAATCTGTGCGCCGGACTCATCGTCATTGAAGCTTGGTTCGGGGGCTACTAAGGGAGTCCTGGATTAGGGGGTCCTCGGACAGCCGGATTATATACTTTGGCCGGACTGTTGGACTATAAAGATACAAGATAGAAGACTTCGTCCCGTGTCCGGGTGGGACTCTCCTTTGCGTGGAAGGCAAGCTTGGCAATTCGGATATGTAGATCTCCTTCTCTATTACCGACTCTGTGTAACCCTAGCCCCCTCCGGTGTCTATATAAACCGGAGGGTTTAGTCCGTAGGACAACAACAATCATAATCATAGGCTAGCTTCTAGGGTTTAGCCTCTACGATCTCGTGGTAGATCAACTCTTGTAATACTCATATCATCAAGATCAATCAAGTAGGAAGTAGGGTATTACCTCCATCGAGAGGGCCCAAACCTGGGTAAACATCGTGTCCCCCGCCTCCTGTTACCATTAGCCTTAGACGCATAGTTTGGGACCCCCTACCCGAGATCCGCCGGTTTTGACACCGACACCTGCGGCTGCCCCGGCCTTCAATCCGGAGCAGATCGTGCCATCTGAGGACGGGTGCATGGACCTCGCCAAGGAGGCCGCACCCTCAGTGGCGATAGAGCCGAACACTAACCTCACCTCCATGAGGCTGGTGTCATCGGACCCTCGGACTCGTCTCCGGCTACAGGCTCCGAACCACGGGCGTCCGTGCTTATCGAATCCGATTGGGCATCGATCATGGAGTTTACCTCCGCGGATATCTTTCAGCACTCGCCCTTGGGCGACGTGCTAAATTCATTGAGGTCTCTCTCCTTGTCAGTAGACTCTTGGCCGAACTATGTCCGGCTGGAGTGGGAAGCGGATGACGAAGAAACTCATTCCCCACCCACCCCCCACTTAATAGCCACTGTCGATGACTTAACCGACGTGCTTGACTTCAACTCCGAAGACATCGACAGTATGGACAACGATGCAGGAGAAGAGCAGCAACCACCGCCCACAGGGCGCTGGACAACCACCTCATCATATGATGTATATATAGTGGACACGCCCAAAGTAGGCAATGGCGATGTGGCAATGGAGGATATTCCCTCGGAGAAGCAATCTAAGCACCGGCATCATAGGCGCCGCTCTAAGCCCCGCCATAGACAAAATAGCAATACTGGCACAAGAGACGATAGCAATCCGGATGGTGCCGAAGACGAAAACAATCCCGCACAGCCAGGCTTCTTGCAGGACGAACGGGAGGAAGGGCAATCTAGCCCTAAGGAACATGCAATGGATGGAGAATCAGAGGATGACAATTACATGCCCCTCTCCGAAACAAAGTGAGCCTTGGCGACGAAGAATTCACCGTGCCTGAGGATCCCGTTGAGCAGGAGCGCTTCAAGCGCCGGCTTATAGCGATGATGTCTAATACACAACCTTTTTCTTGTAGACGTTGTTGGGCCTGCAAGTGCACAGGTTTGTAGGACAGTAGCAAATTTCCCTCAAGTGGATGACATAAGGTTTATCAATCCGTGGGAGGCGTAGGATGAAGATGGTCTCTCCCAAACAACCCTGCAACCAAATAACAAAGAGTCTCTTGTGTCCCCGACACACCCAATACAATGGTAAATTGTATAGGTGCACTAGTTCGGCGAAGAGATGGTGATACAAGTGCAATATGGATGGTAGATATAGGTTTTTGTAATCTGAAAATATAAAAACAGCAAGGTAACAAGTAGTAAAAGTGATCGTAAACGGTATTGCAATGGTAGGAAACAATGCATAGGTTCATACTTTCACTAGTGCAAGTTCTCTTAGCAATAATAGCATAGATAGATCATATAACAATCCCTCAACATGCAACAAAGAGTCACTCCAAAGCCACTAATAGCGGAGAACAAACGAAGAGATTATGGTAGGGTATGAAACCACCTCAAAGTTATCCTTTCTGTTCTATCTATTCAAGAGTCCGTTGTAAAATAACATGAAGCTATTCTTTCCGTTCAATCTATCATAGAGTTCATACTAGAATAACACCTTAAGACACAAATCAACCAAAACCCTAATGTCACCTAGATACTCCATTGTCACCTCAAGTATCCGTGGGCATGATTATACGATATGCATCACACAATCTCAGATTCATCTATCCAACCAACACAAAGTACTTCAAAGAGTGCCCCAAAGTTTCGACCGGAGAGCCAACACGAAAATGTGTGCCAACCCTTATGCATAGGTTCATGGGCGGAACCCGCAAGTTGATCACCAAAACATACATCATCTGGATCACATGATATCCCATTGTAACCACAGATAAGCACAACAAGACATACATGAAGTGTTCTCAAATCCTTAAACACTCAATCTGATAAGATAACTTCAAGAGGAAAACTCAATCCATTACAAGAGAGTACAGGGGGAGAAACATCATAAGATCCAACTATAATTGTAAAGTTCGCGATACATCAAGATCGTGCCATAGAGAGAACACAAGAGAGAGAGATCAAACACATAGCTACTGGTACATACCCTCAGCCCCGAGGGTGAACTACTCCCTCCTCATCATGGAGAGCGCCGGGATGATGAAGATGGCCACCGGTGAGGGATTCCCCCTCCGGTAGGGTGCCGGAATGGGCTCCCTACAGGTTTTTGGTGGCTACAGAGGCTTGCGGTGGTGGAACTCCCGATATATCTTCGTATTTGATGCTTTTAGGGTATATGGGAATATATAGGTGAAAGAAGTCGGCCGGGGGAGCCAAGAGGGGCCCACGAGACAGGGGGGCGCGCCCAGGGGGGTGGGCGCGCCCTACTATCTCCTGGCCTCCTCGAAGCTTCCCTGGCTTATACTCCAAGTCTACCGGATCATGTTCGTTCCAAAAATCACACTCCCGTAGGTTTCATTCCGTTTGGACTCCGTTTGATATTCCTTTTCTTTGAAATACTGAAATAGGCAATAAAACAACAATATGGGCTAGGCCTCCGGTTAATAGGTTAGTCCCAAAAGTAATATAAAAGTGTACAATAAAGCCCATAATCATTCAAAATAGATAATAAAATAGCATGAATTCTTCATAAATTATAGATATGTTGGAGACGTATCCGCATCCCCAAGCTTAATTCCTGCTCGTCCTCGAGTAGGTAAATGATAAGAGAAAGAATTTATGAAGTGTGAATGCTAGCAGGTGCACAAGTTTGATCAATGATAATTTCAATCACCTTTTCTAGCATGATTATATGTCATAATAGTGGTTCATCTCGTAAAACTTCTCATGAACAAGCAACAAGCAATTCACATGTTAAAGCATAGACCATAAACTTTCTTGAAAACTAGCAAACTTCATTCTCAGTCATCAAAGAATTACAATTCATCTTATTTTCAAGAAGGGTCTATGTCAGAGCTTTGATTTAGCAAACTCCACATACTCAACTATCATATAGTCTTCTACAATTGCTAACACTCACGCAATACTAATGGTTATGGAGTTTCAATCGAACACTGAGAAAGATAGGGGCTTATAGTGTTGCCTCCCAACGTATTCACCATTGGGTGATGTCAACAATAATAGTTCATCCTAACTTACATCCAATTGGATATATATATCAGGATCTTTCCAACACGAGGTGCTTGCCAAAGGATAAAATGAAAAAGGGAAACGTGAAGATCACCTTGACTCTTGCATAAGGTAAAAGACATAAAGTAAAAGATAGGCCCTTCGCAGAGGGAAGCAGAGGTTGTCATGCGCTTTTATGGTTGGATGCACAAAATCTTAATGCAAAAGAATGTCACTTTATATTGCCACTTGTATATGGACCTTTATTATGCAGTCCGTCGCTTTTATTGCTTCCATAACAAGATCGTATAAAGCTTATTTTCTTCACACTAATAGATCATACATATTTAGAGAGCAATTTTTATTGCTTACACCGATGACAACTTACTTGAAGGATCATACTCAATCCATAGGTAGGTAAATGGTGGACTCTCATGGCAAAACTGGGTTTAAGGATATTTGGAAGCACAAGTAGTATCTCTACTTGGTGCAAGGAATTTTGGCTAGCATGAGGGGGAAAGGCAAGCTCAACATGTTTGAATGATCCATGAAAATATACTTTAACTGAGATGTGAGAAAACATAACCCATTACATTGTCTTCCTTGTCCAACATCAACACTTTAGCATGTCATACTTAATGAGTGCTCACAATTATAAAAGATGTCTAGGATAGTATATTTATATGTGAAATCTCTCTTCCTTTAATATTCTTTCATGAATTGTTCAAATGACCAATACAATGCTTGATAACTTTCAATAAATTTACAACCTCTACTTCTTAGATGTGAAGTCATTACTCCCCATGGGATAAGCAAATGAGACATATATAATTTCAGATTTATGACATTCAACTCATTCAACCATTTGCTCATAGGATATAAGTGAATCACACGAGTAAATGACAAACTCCTCCAAAAAATATAAGTGAAGATCAATGAGTAGATAAATAATTATGTAGCTATGTGAAGACTCTCTCTCATTTAAGAATTTCAGATCTTCGTATTTTATTCAAGAAGCAAGCAAAAGAAAATAAAATGTCATTGCAAGGATAGCACAACTCATGTGAAGAAGCAAAAACTTAGGCTCAACCGATACTAACTGATAGTTGTTGAAGAAGAAAGGTGGGATGCCTCACGGGGCATCCCCAAACTTAGATGCTTGAGACTTCTTGAGATATTATCTTGGGGTGCCTTGGGCATACCCAAGCTTCAACTTTTGTGTCTCCTTAATTCCTCTCATATCATGGTTTCTCTTTTTATCAAAAACTTCATCCACACCAAACTCAACAAGAACTCGTGAGATAGGTTAGTATAAACCAATGCAAAACCTTGTCATTTTCTACTGTAACAAATCACTAAAATTATTACTCAACATTGCATACTAAATGCTTCTGCATATATAATACTCCTATCCTCAAATAGAATCATTAAACAAGCAAACATATGCAAATAATGCAAACATAACAGCAATCTGCCAAAACAATATAGTCTGTAAAGAATGCAAGATTCATCATACTTCCCTAACTCCAAAAATTATGGGAGAAAATTACCACTGTATAAAATTTATCATATCTCATTATCCAAAAAGTTTCAACATTATACCATTTTCTAAATTTTCTAGGGAATTTTTGCAACAGCGGTAAACTTTCTGTTTTCAAACAGCAACATGTATACTAGCAAAATAAGAATGGTAAAGGCTATCCTTGACATTTTTATTGAAAATATAGATGCAAAACATTATTCTAAATAACAGCAATAAAATACTAACAAAAGAAAATGATGCTCCAAGCAAAACACATATCATGTGGTGAATAAAAATATAGCTCCAAGTAAAGTTACCGATGAACGAGGACGAAAGAGGGGATGCCTTCTGGGGCATCCCCAAGCTTAGGCTCTTGGTTGTCCTTGAATATTGCCTTGGGGTGCCTTGGGCATCCCGAAGATTAGGCTCTTGCCACTCCTTATTCCATAGTCCATCGAATCCTTACCCAAAACTTGAAAACTTCACAACACAAAACTCAACAGAAAACTCGTAGGCTCCGTTAGTATAAGAAAATAAAACCACCACTTAGGTACTGTAGTGAACTCATTCTAAATTCATATTGGTGTAATATCTACTATATTAGAACTTATCTATGGTTCATACCCTCCGATACTACTCATAGATTCATCAAAATAAGCAAACAATACATAGAAAACAGAATCTATCAAAAACAGAACAGTGTCTAGTAATATGTATCAAACGTATACTCCTGGAACTCCAAAAATCCTACCAAACTATGAAGTCCTAAGAAATTTGTGTGCCAATCCAGAGAAAAAAGAATCAGATTAGAAGCATGTTTCTGTGAATTATCAAAACTAATTTACTGGGTGCAAAAGTTTCTGATTTTCAGCAGGATCAACACAACTATCACCGTAGAGTAAATTGCAAAAAACCACCACATTTGAAGTTCTCATTCAGAATTGCCACCACATTTCTTGAGCGACCCAAAAATCTACCTCTTTTCTTTTTCATTTTCTTAATAAACAATGATGACTGATTTGGGACAAATTAATCTGATTTCTGACGGCAGGGGCCTGCCTGTAACTGCTAATGTGGCATAAAACGGTCAACACTATCTGTTGAACGTCAAATTAGACATGGGGCCCACCAGTTTGTGGCATTTCCACAAGCACCTTGTGTGCAGGTGCAGTGCACCGCCAGAGCATGAGGCCATGGCACCAGGAGTGCAGCAATGAGGACCTGCTCACCATACCGGCGCTCCGATAACCGTGACCACCACCTGCACCGCCTACTAATCCTTGTTCGGCACCAGCATGTCCGAGGGCGAAAGCGTGGTTCATGGCGGCTATGCATGAGGAGGACAACAGCGGAGAGCTCGTCGCCATGATCCCCTATGATGATCTGGACCGTCGTTAGCGCCACGATCTCTTCCTCCTTGCCGCTTCGGGAGTCGGCCATTTTCCTGGTTCCGGAGTTGTCGTCGTGCGCTTGGGTCGTTTTAGTGGCTAGACGCGGCGGCATCCGTGTATCCCTCGTCGCCTTGGATCCCGATGGCGACGGCGGGAGTCGCATCCATGGACGGCGACGAGCACGACGGGCGGCAGCGCGGAGCGGGAGCTCGGGTGGTAGCCGTTGCGCAGTCGCGGAGCATCTCGAGTCGCGCTGCCCAAAGGAGCGGCAACGCCGTCTTGGCAGCCCACAAAGCAGCATGGGTGGTGGGAGGCCTCGGGCCTGTGCTGGAGCAAGTCACTGATGAGAAGCAGCAGTAGAGTATGCGCCGGCAGCAAGGAGCGGCGGCGGCAACCCATGGCGGCGGGTGCGTTCGGGCAGGAGAGGTGTAACATGGGAGGTGAGCAGGTGGACAAGGGGTGGATACGACCCTGACAGGTGGTCCCTCCTTCAAGTTAATAGTCATTGTTGTTTATATTGACCATATAGTGCCACATGGACCTGACCAGCGGCCCCCAGCTATCAGAAATCAGATTAATTTGGCCCAGATATGTCATCAATGTTTATTGAGAAAAATAACAAGAAAAGAGGTTGATTTTTGGGGCCCTCAAGAAATGTGGTGGCAATTCCGAATAAGAACTTCAAATGTGGTGGTTTTTTGCAATTCACTCATCACCGCAAGCTATCCTAAAGGTCTTAATTGGCACTTTATTGAAACAAAAGCTATAAAACATGATTACTAAAGTAGCATAATCATGTGGACACACAAAAACAGTAAGGGTAAATATTGGGTTGTCTCCCAACAAGCGCTTTTCTTTAATGCCTTTCTAGCTAGGCATGATGATGACAATGATGCTCACATAAAAGATAAGAATTGAAACATAATGGAAGCATCATGAAGCACATGACTAGCACTTTTAATTCTAAGCCACTTCCTATGCATAGGGATTTTTGTGAGCAAACAACTTATGGGAACAATAATCAACTAGCATGGGAAGGCAAAACAAGCATAAGTTCAAAACTTTAAGCGCATAGAGAGGAAACTTGATATTATTGCAATTCCTACAAGCATATGTTCCTCCCTCATAATATTTTTCAGTAGCATCATGAATGAATTCAACAATATAACCAGCACCTAAAGCATTCTTTTCATGATCTACAAGCATAGAAAATTTACTACTCTCCACATAAGCAAAATTCTTCTCATGAATAGTAGTGGGAGCAAACTCAACAAAATAATTATCATGTGAGGCATAATCCAATTGAAAACTAAAATCATGATGACAAGTTTCATGGTTATCATTATTCTTAATAGCATACAAGTCATCACAATAATCATAATAGATATCAACTTTGTTCTCATAATCAATTGGAACCTCTTCCGAAATAGTGGATTCATCACTAAATAAAGTCATGACCTATCCAAATCCACTTTCATCATTATAGTCATCATAAATAGGAGGCATGCTTTCATAATAATAAATATTCTCATCAAAACTTGGGCGACTAAACATATCATCTTCATCAAACACCCCAAGCTTGTGGCTTTGCATATCATTAGCATCATGGATATTTAAAGAATTCATACTAACAACATTGCAATCATGCTCATCATTCAAAGATTTAGTACCAAACATTCTAATGCATTCTTCTTCTAGCAATTTAGCACAATTTTCTTTTCCATCATTCTCATGAAAGATATTAAAAAGATGAAGCATATGAGGTAAAGTCAATTCCATTTTTTTGTAGTTTTATTTTATAGACTAAACTAGTGATTAAACAAGAAACTAAAAGATTCGATTGCAGGATCTAAAGATATACCTTCAAGCACTCACCTCCCCGGCAACGGCAGAAGAAAAGAGCTTTGTGTCTACAACACAACCTTCTTCTTGTAGACGTTGTTGGGCCTGCAAGTGCACAGGTTTGTAGGATAGTAGCAAATTTCCCTCAGGTGGATGACCTAAGGTTTATCAATCCGTGGGAGGAGTAGGATGAAGATGGTCTCTCTCAAACAACCCTGCAACCAAATAACAAAGAGTCTCTTGTGTCCCCAACACACCCAATAAAATGGTAAATTGTATAGGTTCACTAGTTCGGCGAATAGATGGTGATACAAGTGCAATATGGATGGTAGATATAGGTTTTTGTAATCTGAAAATATAAAAACAGCTAGGTAACAAGTAGTAAAAGTGAGCGTAAACGGTATTGCAATGGTAGGAAACAAGGCATAGGGTTCATACTTTCACTAGTGCAAGTTCTCTCAACAATAATAACATAAATAGACCATATAACAAGCCCTCAACATGCAACAAAGAGTCACTCCAAAGCCACTAACATCGGAGAACGAACGAAGAGATTATGGTAGGGTATGAAACCACCTCAAAGTTATCCTTTCTGTTCTATCTATTCAAGAATCCATAGTAAAATAACATGAAGCTATTCTTTCTGTTCATTCTATCATAGAGTTCATACTAGAATAACACCTTAAGACATAAATCAACCAAAACCCTAATGTTACCTAGATACTCCATTGTCACCTCAAGTATCCGTGGGCATGGTTATACGATATGCATCACACAATCTCAGATTCATCTATCCAACCAACACAATGTACTTCAAAGAGTGCCCCAAAGTTTCTCCCGGAGAGTCAAGACGAAAACGTGTGCCAACCCTTATGCATAGGTTCATGGGTGGAACCCGCAAGTTGATCACCAAAACATACACCAAGTGGATCACGCGATATCCCATTGTCACCACAGATAAGCATGACAAGACATACATCAAGTGTTCTCAAATCCTTAAAGACTCAATCCGATAAGATAACTTCAAGAGGAAAACTCAATGCATTACAAGAGAGTAGAGCGGGAGAAACATCATAAGATCCAACTATAATAGCAAAGCTCGCGATACATCAGGAACGTGCTATAGAGAGAACACGAGAGAGAGAGAGATCAAACACATAGCTACTGGTACATACCCTCAGCCCCGAGAGTGAACTACTCCCTCGTCGTCCTGGAGAGCGCCGGTATGATGAAGATGGCCACCGGTGAGGGATTCCCCCTTCGACAGGATGCCGGAACGGGCTCCCGAGAGGTTTTTGGTGGCTACAGAGGCTTCCGACGGTGGAACTCGTGATCTATCTTCGTATCCGACGCTTTTAGGGTATATGGGAATATATAGGCGAAAGAAGTCAGTCGGGGGAGCCACGAGGGGCCCACGAGACAGGGGGCCGCGCCCAGGGGGTGGGCGCGCCCTCCTATCTGCTGGCCTCCTCGAAGCTTCCCTGGCTTGTACTCCAAGTCTCCCGGAACATGTTCGTTCCAAAAATCACGGTCCCGTAGGTTTCATTCCGTTTGGACTCCGTTTGATATTCCTTTTCTTTGAAATACTGAAACAGGCAATAAAACTACAATATGGGCTGGGCCTTCGGTTTATAGGTTAGTCTTAAAATTAATATAGAAGTGTATAATGAAGCCCATAATCATTCAAAACAGATAATAAAATAGCATGAATGCTTCATAAAATATAGATACGTTGGAGACGTATCAAGCCACTGCAAAAAGCCTGAAGAAAATGCAGCAACAACTTCAAGCTGATCAAGATCTGCTAACTGATAGATGGACTAAGGTCCTGGCAGCCGAGGAATACGGACTCGAGCGCCCTACCAAAAGTTACCCAAAGCGCAGGTTGCTACCTCAACTTGAGGAGGAGGCATTAAAGCCTACACTACTAGTGCACGATGCGGCTGACCGGGCACCTCATGGACGAGACAAAGCGGTGTATCAGCCCGAAATCCAGCCCGCACCCCGTCGCCAATCAAGCAAAAACACTAAGGCCCGGGTCTACACACAGGACCTACGAAACATATTGGAAAACAAAGCAGGACAGTCAAGATCGATCTACGGATCACAGTGGCGCGCCCCAACGCGTGATGATGACTGTCATGCCGGATATACAAAAAACATATCTGGCCAGGCCGAATACAACAGACCAGACTCATTTGAACTACGTCGTGATGTAGCCCGGCATAGAGGTGCCGCACACTCCCTATGCTTCACTGATTAAGTAATGGATCATGAATTCCCAGAAGGGTTTAAACCCGTGAATATTGAATCATATGATGGTACAACAGACCCCGTGGTATGGATTTCCTCCTCCACATTCACATGGCTTGAGGTGATGATCTACATGCCATCAAGTACCTCCCACTAAAACTCAAAGGACCAGCACGGCATTTGCTGAATAGCCTGCCGACAAACTCCATTAGCAGTTGGGAGAACTTGGAAGATGCATTCCTTGACAACTTCCAGGGCACATATGTGCGACCACTGGATGCGGATGACTTAAGTCACATAACCCAACAGCCCGGAGAGTCGGCCAGGAAATTCTGGACTCGGTTCCTAACTAAAAAGAACAAAATTGTCGACTGTACGGATGCCGAAGCCTTACCGGCCTTTAAACATAACATCCGCGACGAATGGCTCGCCCGACACCTCGGCCAAGAGAAGCCGAAGTCCATGGAAGCCCTCACGACACTCTTGACCCGCTTTTGTGCGGGTGAGGACAGTTGGCTGGCTCGTAGAAACAACACATCAAGAAACTCTAGCAATTCAGATGCCAGAGATAGCAACGGCAAGCCACGACGCAACAGACACAAGCGTCGCAACAATGCCGACAACTCCGAAGACACGGCAGTCAATGCCGGATTTAGTGGCTCTAAGTTCGGTCAGTGGAAAAAGCCATTCAAAAAAAAACAATCCGGGCCCGTCCAGTCTGGACCGCATACTCGATCGCTCATGTCAAATTCACGACACCCCCGATAAACCAGCCAATCACACCAACAGAGAACACTGGGTGTTCAAACAGGCCGGCAAGTTGAATGCCGAAAACAAGGAAAAGGGGCTGCATAGCAATGACGACGAGGAGTACCGGCCGCTGAACACAGGAGGACAGAAGAAATTTCCTCCCTAGGTGAAAATGGTGAATATGATATACGCAACCCATATTCCCAAGTGGGAACGGAAGCGCGCACTAAGGGACGTCTACGCGATGGAGCCAGTCGCCCCAAAGTTCAACCCATGGTCTTCTTGTCCGATCACTTTCGATCGCAGGGACCATCCTACCAGTATCCGTCATGGAGGTTCGGCCGCATTGGTCCTCGACCCCATCATTGACGGATTCCATCTCACACGAGTTATTATGGACGGTGGCAGCAGCCTGAACCTGCTCTATCAGGATACAGTGTGCAAAATGGGCATCGACCCCTCAAGAATCAAACCCACAAAAACCACCTTTAAAGGTGTCATACCAGGTGTACAAGCATGTTGCACGGGCTCAATCACACTGGAAGTGGTCTTCGGATCCCCGGACAACTTCCAAAGCAAGGATTTAATCTTCGATATCGTCCCCTTCCGCAGTGGCTATCACGCACTGCTCGGACGAACCGCATTTGCCAGATTCAATGCGGTACCACATTATGCATACCTCAAGCTCAAAATGCCAGAACCTCGTGGGGTTATAACAGTTAATGGAAACACAGAGCGCTCGTTCCGTACGGAGAAGCACACTGTGTCCCTCGCAGCAGAAGTACAAAGCAGCCCTCTCAGGCAGACCGCCAATTTGGCGATAAAGCCCCCGTACACTGTCAAGGGAGTCCAGGATTAGGGGGTATCCGGACAGCCGGACTAAATACTTTGGCCGGACTGTTGGACCGTGAAGACTCAATTCTTCGTCACGTGTCCAGATGGGACTCTCCTTTGCGTGGAAGATAAGCTTGGCGATCTGGATATTATATTTCCTTCTTTGTAACTGACTCCATGTAAGCCCTAGCACTCTCCCGTGTCTATATAAACTGGAGGGTTTAGTCCTTAGGGACAGAATCATAATCATCATAGGGCTAGCTTCTAGGGTTTAGCCTCTATGATCTCGTGGTAGATCAACTCTTGTAATACCCATATCATCAATATCAATCAAGCAGGAAGTAGGGTTTTACCTCCGTCGAGAGGGCCCGAACCTGGGTAAAACATTGTGTCCCTTGCCCCCTGTTACCATTAGCCTTAGACGCACAGATCGGGACCCCCTACCCGATATCCGCCGGTTTTGACACCGACATTGGTGCTTTCATTGAGAGTTCCTCTGTGTCGTCGCTACAGGGCTTGATGGATCCTTCAATCATCAACAACAACATGGTCCAGGGTGAGACTTTTCTCCCCGGACAGATCTTCGTGCTCGGGGGCTTTGCACTGTGGGCCAATTCGCTTGGCCATCTGGAGCAGATCGATAGCTACGCCCCTGGCCACCAGGTCAGGTTCGAACACTTGAACTACACGACTGATATCCATGGAGAATTGATCTTCAATTGATTCGGGCCTGCGCCAAGAGCGCCGGAAAGTCACGATGAGCGCGGCTTAGACCTACTGTTGGACAATGCTCGGGATATCGCCCTTGCAGGAGCCCCGGATCCAAATCCGGAGCAGATTGCGTCGCCCGAGGAAGGGTGGATGGACCCCGCCCCGACGGCTGCACACTCATCGCCGGTAGAGCCGAACACAGACTTCACCCCCAAGGAAGCCTGTGACACCGGACCCTCGGACTCGTATCTGGCTGTAGGTCCCAGTCCGTGCACTCCCGAGCCCGCCGAATCTGGATGTGCTCCTATAATGGTGTTTACCGCTGCGGATATCTTTCAGTACTCGCCCTTTGGCGACATGCTGAACTCATTAATATCTCTCTCTTTGTCAGGAGACTCTCGGCCGAACTATGTCTGGCTCAAAGGGGAAGAAGGCGACGAAGAAATCCATCGCCCACCCACCACCCACTTCATAGCCACTGTCGACGATGTATCAGACATGCTTGACTTCGACTCCCATGATACCGATGGTGTGGACGTTGGCACATGAGACGATTCAGAACCAACGGGGCGCTGGACTGCCACCTCGTCATATGATATTTTTGCGTGGTGGATATGCCTAAAGAAGACGACTGCGACAAACCGGAGGATAAAACCCCCAGACAAAAGCCAAAACGACGGCGCAGATGCCGCTCCAAGTCCAACAACAGTAAAAATAGTGATAAACATCGCTAGAAAGATCGACACCCCAGTCAACTCCGAAGGCAACAACAATGACCATATGGACCCAACAATGGAGCAGGATGAGCCACGTCACACCGAACATAGCTCGGAGTAGACGCCCGATCACAATGATCCCAAGGGACAAATTCATTAAACCGCCCCGGGACAAGAGCACAGTCCAGATGACGATGCATTCATCATCCCAGAAACATGTTTGGAACGAGATAACCTCCACAGAAGGCTTATGGCCACTGCGAGAAGTCTAAAGAAGCAGAAGCAACGGCTTAAGGCCGCACAGGAAACGCTCAATCTCAGATGGGATGAAGTGCTAGACACTGAAGAAAAGTACGACGATGATCGCCACACAAAAAGCTATCCCAAATGCAAGCTGCTGCCAGAATTCGACGATGAGGCTGTTCCATCAAAGAACAATACGGCCAGGAGGCCGGATAAACCACTTCATAACCGCAAAAGAGCAGCTACCGACGACACACATGATTTACGCGAGCTCCTGGATAAAAAGGCCGGCACGGCTAGGTCCATCTATGGATCTAAAGGACACACCCCGGCGCAGGACTATGGTCACCAAAACGATCATACAGATCGAATACCAGTTCGGAATCAGCACCGAACACAACAACAGTCGACGACATGCCACAACACGTCCAGATACAGAGGGGCTGCTCACCCCCTGTGCTTCACCGAAGAGGTGCTGGACCATGAATTTCCACAGGGTTTTAAACCTGTGAACATAGAGGCATACGACGGAACAACAGACCCCGGGGTCTGGATTGAGGATTTTATCCTGCATATCCACATGGCTCGTGGGGACGACCTACACGCCATCAAATACCTTCCCCTCAAGTTGAAGGGACCAGCTCGACACTGGTTGAAAAGCCTCCCCGAAAATTCAATTGTAAGTTGGGAGGAACTCGAGGATGCTTTCAGGGACAATTTTCAAGGGACCTACGTCCGGCCTCCGTATGCAGATGATTTAAGTCACATAATTCAACAGCTCGGAGAGTCCGCCCACAAACTTTGGAACATATTCTTCACTAAGAAGAATCAAATTGTCGACTATCTGGACGCCGAGGCCCTAGCGGCCTTCAAGCACAGCATCCGGGATGAGTGGCTTGCCAGACACCTCGGCCAAGAAAAACCGAGGACAATGGCGGCCTTAACAAGCCTTATGACCCATTTTTGCGCAGGCGAAGATAGCTGGTTGGCCCGTAAAGGCACCAGCGACCCAAGTACATCCGAAATCAGGGATGGCAATGGGAGGCCATAGCGTAACAAAAGTAAACGTCAAAATAAGGAAGAAAGTCCAGAGAACACAATGGTCAATGCCGGATTCAGGGGCTCTCGACTCGGTCCACAAAAGAAGCCACTTAAAGGCGGCAAAGAAGGACCGTCTGGCTTGAACAAAGTCCTGGACAGACTGTGCCAAATTCACGGCACCCCCGAAAAACCTGCGAACCACACTCACAGAGATTGCTGGGTCTTTAAGCAGGCTGGCAAATTAAATGCCGAACACAAGGGAAGGGAAACACCAAGTGAAGACGAGGATGAGCCTCGCCAGCCGAACACTAGGGGACAGAAAAAATTCCCACCAGAAGTAAAAATGGTAAACATGATCCATGCGACTCACATACCCATGAGAAGGTGCGAACATGCGCTCAAAGACGCATACGCTATAGAGCCCGTCGCACCCAAACTTAACCACTGGTCGGCCTGCCCGATCACTTTTGATCATAGGGACTACCCGACTAGTATTCAGCACAGAGGATCAGCTGCCTTGGTGCTCGACCCAATAATCGACGGATACCATCTCACTCACGTCCTCATGGACGGCGGGAGTAGTCTTAACCTAATATACGAGGACACTGTCTGCAGGATGGGGATAGACCCATCCACAATCAGCCAAAGTAACACCACCTTTGAAGGGGTCATACCAGGCATCAAAGCCCACTGCAGGGGCTCCCTCGTACTGGAAGTAACATTCGGTTCCCCAGGCAACTCCAGAAGCGAAGAACTACTCTTCACCATCGCTCCCCTCCAAAGCGGCTATCATGCATTGCTTGGAAGAACGGCCTTCGCCCGCTTCAACGCGGTACCGCACTACGCCTACCTTAAACTCAAGATGCCCGGTCCACGTGGCATCATCACTGTTAACGAAAACATAGAGCGTTCCTTATGCGCAGAAGAATACGCGATGGCTCCATCCGCCGGACTCTAAGCGGCCTCTAATACTTGAAAACATGACTGGTCGTTAAGACCACGGACACGGTTAGACGAGTCCGGCAGCCCAGATAAACCTTATCTAGGCTCCACACATGTAATCCCATAGAGGACACCTGGGGCTATAGATAATTAATAAAGCCCAATTCCTGGCCTGACCTTATTAACAGGCCAATGTCTTACAATTTTACTATCCATTAGTGATAGCCAACTTTTCGCACGCTTATGTCATACTCTTCTACATGATCTTTTCTTTTTACAGACATCATTCGTGCGACACCCTCCCAGGACACGACACAATGGGGACAATGGCGTAGACGTGCAGCAGGGCCTCGCTCAAAGGTTTCTCTTTAGATTAAGCCCCTGTGTAAACCTTCTTTATTGAATCTTGTTGCTTACACATCCCATGGGTACTACACCCACAAAGGATACTGTCGTTATTGGCATTTCGCCACGACAGACTAATGCACGTACCTGGGAATACAGGGTTCATAATAAAGGGCGTTACTCATCTCAGTATATGTTATAAAGTCCAAATACCTTTGGGAGTGTTCGGCGTCGCGAGTTTAGCCTTATATGCATTAGCTCTGAATCATGTCTTTGGTCAAATGTTGGGTTTGCCCGGCTCCTGGATTCGTTGCCTTATGTTCCGTTCTTATCGGCTAAGGCGTCCAAAGGAGAACTACTGCGATTATGCCCTGGTTATATCGGATGAACACCTCAGTAGAGAAAGTCGAAGACTGACTGTCATGATATAGTGAGAGACTATTCAACCACTCTAAGACTTATCGGAATCTTTAGGATTCCGCCGCATTAACGAAGGACCGTTTTCCGGTCATGTACACACGCGCCCGTATTTGGATGCACGCAAAGGTACCAGGGGCTACATAGTAGCCCCACCGTCAAACTCCTATGGCTAAGTGAAAGTGTTACAACTATATAGTCCGGTTGCCTAGTTCGACGTGCAATCACCTCCTTAATGGACCAAGACGTTGGATCAAGTGTGATTACGCATATTTTTAGCAAACACCCCCGCATTGTATGCGTGGGGGCTGAAGCCAACGACTGCTAACTTTTAGATTACACACACACACACACACACACACACACACACACACACACACACACACACACACACACACACACACACACACACATATATATATATATATATATATATATATATAAACGGCTGCACAATAGGCACAATAATCCTTTCGGGCAAAAAGTATAAATATAGCCTCATAATCAAAATAACATTGTTTTTACAATGATACGATTTGTCACTCGAACATGACATTCTTCGAGCACTGAACCTCTATTAAGCGAGCACCTTCTGCTACCTGCTCCAAGATGTGCTCGGCCGGATCCTGGCCCCCCGCCGGATTCTGGGTTGCAACAATGGTGGCCTCCATATCTGTCCAGTATGCTTTAACATGGGCAAGAGCCATCCGGGCACCCTCTATGTACGCCGACCTCTTCATGGCATCGATCCACGATACGACACCAAGGAATTGTGGCACTAAACCAAAGTAACTGTCCGGCCTCGGCCCCTTCGGCCATAGATGGTCTAGTACACACCGCATTGCAAGATCGGACAACCTGTGGAGCTCAGCCATAGCAGCCATCTTCTCACTTAAAGGCAATTTGCGCATTAGAGCGCTGAACTGCGACCAGAATAGCTTTTCCACTTCATCATCTTTTTGATCCTCAAAAAACTTGGCTGCATCAGTCGTACTCTTCGACAAATCTGCATAGGCGTCTGCAGGACTCCAGCGTCGATCCAGAGGAACGTACTTCGGATCTAAAAACTTCATTCGCAACAAATAGGGATTTCCAGCCGCAATTTCTACGGCCTGTCGAAGCTCCTCCCGCGCATCCCTAAGGTCGGAACGCGTCTCCTTGGCCGCATCAAGGGCCTTCTTCAGGTCAGGTTTATTCGCATGATCTTCTTTTTCAAGAAGCTCATAACGGTTGGCGGTGTTTTTTAGCTCCACAGCCATTTCAGCTATTTTCTCTTCACTTCGGCGATGAGCAGCCTGTTCGGCTCTCAACTCTTCGGCCGCCTTTAGGGCAGCCGCATTGCTAGCCCGGTCTTGTTCCTTGGCTAGGGCAAGTTCCGCCCTCAGGGCTTCCACGGCAGCAGCACCGTCTACAGTCGAAGCATATCACATTAATATTATGCTCCTCTCAAAATTTTCCTATAAAAAATAATAAAGGATAGCAGAGCACATACCTCGTGACTTGTTAAGCCGCTCGTTCACCAATGTGATATCAGCATCAATAACCCCAATTTGCCTCCTTAGTTCGGCAACTTCAATGGACCGGTCGGCTGCCGGATCCTTGGACACCTGCGCATAAATACAACACAATCGTTACTTAACAATGTGATCCTACGTTTGCCGCCGAGGATTGGCAACCAGAGTCTCAGGGGCTACTATCCATATGGAGCACACCTAGCGCGTGCGTCACAGCCAAAAATTATGTATTTTTCATTACATACCTCAAAGCCTCTGAGCAGGCTCGTAAAGGCTTCATTCAAACCGCTTGTGGCGGATGAAATCTTCTCGAGCACCATGCTCATTAATGAATGGTGCTCCTCCGAGAGAGTAGCTCGCTCTAGAAGGCCCATCAGTGTGTCCGGCCAGACGCCGAACTGTGCCGGACCCTTCTCAACGCCCCCCGTGGGAGCCGAACGCTCCGCGCTCAGGGCGGCCGAAGCATTAGCTTCTATCTTCGACAGATCTGGACTCCTCCGTGACGACACCTCGGGGTCGCCCGCCTCATCAGGTGGAGAGGTTGGTGGGGTCTCACTCTCCATCATCTCTGGAAGGAGATCCCCCGAAGACAAACTCTGTCGAGAAGAGCTGCTAGCCGGACTGCAAAGAATGGATCCTGGTTATTGTTCTCGGAGAAAAGCAGTACCTTCGTATTTACGATTAAGTTCCAGCTCGGCTGAGGGCTGGCCCATTGGCGGGAATGACACGGTGAGGACGCCCTTCGGGGCGGGGCCCCCTGGTGAAGGTTTCTTCCCCTGTTTGGGCACCTCCGTCTCCAAGTCTTCGGAGGCGGCCCTCTTCTTCCCGTGAGGGGAGGAGGCCTTAGATTCCCCTTCCCGGCTATCCTCCTCTAGGGAGGTAGCAACTCCTCCGGTTTGGATGCGCAATGTGTGAAGTTCTGCTTCCCTGTTCTTCCCTTCGTCTTTCCCTGAGAGCATTTTGCTTAGCACACGACCAAGCATCTTGGCTATGGTGGGACTTGGGAGCCTTCGGGAAGTGGCGTCAGACACCTGATTCTCTCTGCCTTGCTGAGCCATTCCTGACCACGGAGGATTTTCAGAATAATGACTATGACAAAAATAGACGAAGTGTTCGGTTTGTGGGTTACTTACTTGGGTATCTGGGCAATTGCAGCTCATGCCCGCATCTTTGGTGGTATCCGGACACTTTACTTATGGTCCAAAGAATAATTTACACATCCCTTCGAGCATCAGGCTGAAGAAGTGCAGAATAGTTCGCGGACCTTCCAGATTGAACTTCCACATCCGGAGAGGCCGGCGTTTGCACGGCAATATCTGTCGGATTAGCATTACCTAAATTATGCTGACAAGGCTAATGTCCCTCTCAAGAAGCTCCCTAATACGGCTCCATAGTATTGGTACATCACTAGCAGATCCCCAATCCCGTCCTACATTGGTCCATGACGCCAGTTGAGAAGGAGGGCCCGGACGGAAGTCGGGGGCAGCCACCCACTTTGTGCCTCCGGGAGCCGTGATGTAAAACCACCTCCGCTGCCATAGATTGGACACCTCTGGGAAGGAGCCATCTGGCCATGGGGCATCGGCACTCCTGCTTATTACAACACCTCTGCACTCCGTGTGTCGCCCCTCAATCATCTTCGGCTTCACATTGAAGGTCTTGAGCCATAAGCCGAAGTGTGGAGTGATGTGGAGAAAACCTTCGCACGCAACGATGAATGACGATATATGGAGGATAGCATCCGGAGCTAGATCGTGAAAATCTTGCCCGTAATAGAACATGAGCCCTCTCCCAAAGGGATCAAGGGTGAAGCCCAAGCCGCGGATGAAGTGGGAAACAAATACGACGGTCTCGTTGGGCTCGGGAGTAGGGATGACCTGCCCTGGAGCAGGAAGCCTGTGCTTGATGTCGGCGGTCAGATATCCCACCTCCCTAAGCTTCGCAATATCCTCCTCTGTGACCGACGAGGCCACCCACTGGCCTTGAATTCGGATCTGGACATGGTTGAGGATCGGAGGTGCTTGATCTTGGGCTTCGGGTGTTAGAATTCGAGATGCGAAAAGGCGCAAGGGTGGTGTAAAAGAGGGATAGGCCTCGGCCCCTTTATATAGGGGGTGCATATCAAGCGTCCTCAGCATAACCGCTCGGGACATACCTAAAAACACAGAGTCATACCAACAGACATCGTGGGGATGCGTGCACCTATATTAATGGAAGATCCCGTGCTAACGGGAGCACGATCTCTACTCTGGCAAGGCGTGCCAGTAAAACCGCCTCGCAACGCGTATCAGGGGAGCCCAAGTAAAACTGATTCGTGTTGGGCCGGGCCACGATGCAGGAGCACGCCGTGCAAAAAATTGCCAGCAGATCAGATTTATGAAGTGCTATGCTGTGAAGATCATCTTGCAGATTCGGACATGATTCAAGTGTTCGATAATTACTATGGAGTATTCGGAGATGGAACCCGCCTTGCAATGCCGAAGACAGAACTGCGCGCTAGACTCATCGTCATTGAAGCCTGGTTCAGGGGCTACTAAGGGAGTCCTGGATTAGGGGGTATCCGGACAGCCAGACTAAATACTTTGGCCGGACTGTTGGACCGTGAAGACTCAAGACTTCGTCCCATGTCCGGATGGGACTCTCCTTTGCGTGGAAGACAAGCTTGGCGATCCGGATATTATATTTCCTTCTTTGTAACCGACTCCATGTAAACCCTAGCCCTCTCCGGTGTCTATATAAACCGGAGGGTTTAGTCCTTAGGGATAGAATCATAATCATCATAGGCTAGCTTCTAGGGTTTAGCCTCTACGATATCGTGGTAGATCAACTCTTGTAATACCCATATCATCAATATCAATCAAGCAGGAAGTAGGGTTTTACCTCCGTCGAGAGGGCCCGAACCAGGGTAAAACATCATGTCCCTTGCCCCCTGTTACCATTAGCCTTAGACGCACAGATCGGGACCCCCTACCCAAGATCCGCCGGTTTTGAGACCGACAACCGTCAAGCAAGTCTGAAGTACCCTGCAATAGGATCGTCCGGCACATCCAGAGCTATCCTAGCAATTCGGCCTCCATCCTAGTCCCAGTCAAGCGGCGAAATTTGTGCCGCGCGTACCTAATTACGCACTCAAAATACCATGGGCATAGGCGGAGGCACGGCTATGACACGGTCCATAATGTGGCTCAACCGCCCCAGGATCTGTATATCTTTACACCTTTTATTTTCAGGTCCCTATCTTCGGAGGCTCTTCCGATAGCCCGACTATCGGACCCGTAGCGGGACGAACACACCAGGGTGACAAGAAGCTCTGGCGTACAAGGGAATCCCCAGGTGATCTCTGATAACGATCGCTATACCTGTTTTACATACCCGCACACAGCTCGCTCTTGGTTAGGACGTGTCAAAAAGTCCTGTTCCGCTTCTCGCACTACTTCTACACATATGCCTTGACGTATTATTCAAATAACAATGGAAAATAATGTACAGCGTCAGCTTACTATTACATTTCTTTATTCTTTTCCTTTACTATTTATTTATTCCAAATTGTACCCGTACATTTTGGTACGTCCGACTCGCCAGGGGCTTCAGTGTACCCCATAACACGGCAAGAAAAGTTCGAACACTTTCGACAGTGCGGCACCCCGAACTTATAGCATTATGTGCATCAGCTCCGAATCATGTCTTGGGTCAATAGTTGGGTTTGCCCGGCTCCCATGTTTTGGTACCTTACGTTCCGCTATATCGGCTAAGGTAGCACAGGGAGAAATACTGTGATTGTGTACCTTGCCCGGCTCCCATGTTCCAGACGAGCACCTCAGTAGAGAAAGCCGAAAACTGACTATCATGATGAGGCGAGAGCTGGTCGCTATTCGAGATGTCTCAAATCCTTAAAGATTTTTTCCGCTTCGGGCGAGGAATCGGCCTTGTCCGATTTAGGCATGCATAGCGCCCCAAGTTCGGCCTTACAAATACTAGGGGCTTCGCCAAAATTTAAAATTGTAGACTTCTATGGCTAAGTGAGAGTGATAAAGTTGTATAGTCCGATTGCCTTGTTCTCTACGCTAAACACCTCCTTAAAGGACCAAATTTTTTGGATAAAGAGTGTTTAAATGTATCCCGAACACCCCAGTACTTGTTACATGGGGGCAGAAGCCGACGACTGGCCAACTCTCAAACTTTATAAACGGCCGCACAGAAGGTAATATTTTAAATCAACAAGCGTTATATAGCGCACATGAACTCGTTTTCATATTACTGGATGACATGAGTACATTCATTCAAATATTACATCCTTAGCACATTCCTCCGCCACAAGGCGAGCACCCTTCAGGACATTATCATAATACTATTTGGGGTGGCGATGCTCCTTGCCCTTCGGCGGCCCCTCCGTCACTAGCTTCTCAGCATCCATCTTCGCCCAGTGCACTTTCGCACGGGCCAAGGCTCTGCGCGCACCTTCAATACAGATTGACCGCTTAATGACTTCAAGCCGCGGACATGCACTCACCAGCCGCTTTACAAGGCCGAAGTAGCTGCTGGGCAGGGCTCGCCAGGCCATAGCCGGACTATGAGGTCCTTCATGGCTAGTTCGGCCGCCTTGTGCAGTTCGACTAGTTGCTTCAGCTGGTCGCTCAAGAGCATCGGATGTTCGGTCCCAGTATATTGGGACCAGAATAAATTTTCTGTCGAGCTCCCTTCCTCAGCTCGGTAGAACTCTGCAGCATCAAAGATGCTACGTGGCAGATCTGCGAATGCTCCTGGAGAGCTCCAAATTCAGGTAAGTAAAAAGAAATTCTCCTTCACATGCTTGCTTTGCATATTGAATGCCTTACCCGCCGCAATCTTCTTGGCCACTTGAACCTCTTGGAGGGCCTTTTGGGCTTCAGCTTTGGCATCCTGTGCACCTTGGCGGGCCTTCACAAGCTCGGACTCTTGTGTCTTAGAGTCACGCTCCAAGGACTCGTATTTTTTGACGAAGTCCTGGAGCTCTTGCTGGACCTCGCCAAACCGAGCCTCTTGTTTCTCGCGCTCGGTGCGCTCCTTGGCCGCTTTGTCCTCGGCCTCGGATAGTGCCTTCTTAAGGGCCGCCACTTCAATCGTGGCCCCTATACACATTTATGATGCTTCTATTAGCATCAACAATTTTTCCTTTATATGGCATACAGACAGGGCATTGTGTACCTTTGTTTTCCTCGAGCTACCTCTTCACGAGGCCGAGCTCGTCCTTGTTCCGCTCCAGGTCCCGCTTCAGTCCGAAGACCTCCGCAGTGCGAGCAGTAGTGGCCAGCAGCGACGCCTGCTTATTCACATAGACATACTCTTATTAGACTCCTGTGGATGTTATTTGATCCTTTGTTCGACTTTTCTTTCTGAACACCAAACAGAGCATCAGGGGCTACTGTCTATGCTGGGATATTTTCTCATAATTTAATTACTTACCTCAAAGCCTATTAGGAGGCTGGCGCAGGCTTTGGTCAATCCGCTTTTGGCGGACCGAACCTTCTCAATCACCGTACTCATAAGAATACGGTGTTCTTCATCAATGGAAGCGCCCTGAAGCACTCCCAGCAAGTTATCCAATGCCTCTGGATAGACCGAGGTCATCGGCACAGGCGGCTCGCCCCCCTTAGCGAGGGGCTGCCTGCCTGAATCCGGAACCACTGGAGGTTCCAGCGCAGTATCCGGCCGGGGGCCAAACTAGCTGCGGCCCCCGTCATTAGAATCCTTGGGGGTCTTCCCCCCCCCCCCTGTGCCTGTCGTCGGGTATTTTGCCTTGGGGCGTCTCTAGAACTGTCTTCCCCTGGTCCTGTATCCTCTGAGACAACACCTTGGTGTCGTCCGCGGGCCGGGAGGGTGGTGGCCGTCGGGAGCGAATCGCTGTTCATCGCCGACGCGATCAAGGACCCATCCGAGGACGATACGTCGATGCGGGCTTTGGATGGACTACACGATCATATTTAACATGATATGAAGCAATAAAGCAACACATGCCGGAAGCATTATAGTCTCCGGATACTTACGACTTCGCCAGGGGCTTGTCCCTCGGCAACCACTCCTCGTCGATGTAGGTGGCTGTTGTGGAGTGGTCCGGAGGGAGGATCTTTCCCCTCTTGGACCCTTTGGCCTCCCCAGACGGGGCGGCCTTCCTTTTCTTATCCCCCCCAGTTGGGGGGGAGGACTTTCCTCTTCCTCCTCCTCGTTTTCGTTGGAGGAGCGCGCCTCGGTGTCTTCGGACGATGAGTCCGATACAACCTTGCGCCGGAGACCTTTCCTGATCCCCATGGCCTTCTTCTCCGGCACCTCATAGGGCGCCGGAAAGAACATCTCTGTTAAGAGAGCCATTGCTGTATCTTCGGGCAGTGGAGCTGGACAGTCAATCCGCTCCGCTATCGCTACCTAGTCCTGTTAAATTAGTGTGGAGGCTTAGATCCCTCCCACGAATATACTGGGAAAGAAACATCTTGTGAAATGTAAAGAGCTTACCGGATTGGCGGGGCGCTTTGCATCGAGTCTGTGATCCTCGGTAATGGGAGGAGGTACTTTGGCGGCCTTGAACATCACCTTCCAGACATCTTTGTGCATCATGTCGAAGAGCTCTCACAGTGTCTGGTATTCGGCCAGGTCGAACTCCCACATATTGAATGCCCGTCTTTGACACAGAAGGATCTGGCGGAAGAGCATGACCTGGACCATGTTGAGAAGCTTGATTTTCTTGCTTATCATATTTTTTACACAGTTCTGGAGTCCGGTCAGCTCCGCCGGTGCACCCCAGGCTAATCCCTTCTCTTTCCAGGAGGTGAGCCGCATGGGGATGCTAGATCAAAATTCGGGGGCCGCCGCCCAGTTGGCGTCATGCGGCTCGGTGATATAGAACCACCCGAATTGCCACCCCTTCACGATCTCCACATAGGAGCCTTTGGGCTAAATGACGTTGGGCATCTTGCCCACCATGGCGCTTCCGCACTCCGCTTGCTGGCCGACCACTATATTCGGCATCACGTTGAAGGTCTTCAGCCATAGGCCGAAGTGGGGTTTGATGCGGAGGAAGGCCTCGCACACGACGATAAACGTCGAGATGTTGAGGATGAAATTGGGGGCCAGATCGTGGAAGTCGAGCCCGTAGTAGAACATGAGCCCGCAGACAAATGGGTGGAGGGGGAATCCTAGTCCGCGAATGAAGTGGGCAAGGAATACAACCCTCTCATGGGGCTCTGGAGTAGGGACGATAAACGCCAAGATGTTGAGGATGAAATTGGGGGCGAGATCGTGGAAGTCCAGTCCGTAGTAGAACATGAGCCTGCGGACAAATGGGTGGAGGGGGAATCTTAGTCCGCGGACGAAGTGGGCAAGGAATACAACCCTCTCATGGGGCTCTAGAGTAGGGACGATCTTCCCTGCGTCTGGGAGCTGGTGCACAATGTTTGCGGCCAAGTATCCGGCTTCTCGGAGCTTCATAATGTCCTCCTCCATGAGGAGACCATCCACTTGCCTCCCGCTCCGGACATGTTTGGAATGGCTTTGCGGAGAAGGTGAGAACTTGGGCGATGGAGCTCGAGCGTGCGAGAATGGATGGGCAGGGGAAGAAGAAGGCATGGGTGAAAAAGAGGAATCCTTATCCCTTTATAAAGGTGGTAGAAACTGTGCGCCTCCCCACTTGCCCCGTAAAATCTCTTACTCCCCAAGCGACGTGATTTATGGCGCGATTGGGTTACCCACACCCGTATTGATGAGAATCCCGTGATAAGGGGACACGATCTCTGCTTCGACAAGACGAGCCAAGGAAAGCGCCTTGCAATATGTGCAGTAGCTGGTTGAGAAAAAAGTTCGAATAATGACCGGGCCGAGGCGTGATGTCACGCTATGAAAAGTTGTCAGCAGATTAGATTTGTGGAATATTGTGCTCTCTATGGTGGTATGTGGAATTTGTTTTGCAGAGCCGGACACGATCCTCGTGTTCAAAATCTTCTATGGAGTATTCGGAGAAGGAACCCGCCTTGCAATGCCGAAGACAATCTGCGCATCGGGCTCATCGCCATTGAAGCCTGGTTCAGGGGCTACTGAGGGAGTCCTGGATTAGGAGGTCCTCGGACATTTGGACTATATACTTTGGCCGGATTGTGGGACTATGAAGATACAAGATTGAAGACTTCGTCCCGTGTCCAGGTGGGACTCTCCTTTGCGTGGAAGGCAAGCTTCGCAATTCGGATATATAGATCTCCTTCCCTGTAACCGACTCTGTGTAACCCTACCCCCCTCCGGTGTCTATATAAACCGGAGGGTTGAGTCCGTAGGACAACAAAAATAATAATCATAGGCTAGCTTCTAGGGTTTAGCCTCTACGATCTCGTGGTAGACTTGTAATACTCATATCATCAAGATCAATCAAGCAGGAAGTAGGGTATTACCTCCATCAAGAGGGCATGAACCTGGGTAAACATCGTGTCCCCCGCCTCCTGTTACCATTAGCCTTAGACGCCCAGTTCGGGACCCCTACCCGAGATCCACCGGTTTTGACACCGACAGTGGTCGCCGGCGGTGGGGGCGCGGTGGTGGAGTGGTGGCACGGGGATCTCCGGAGAAAAAGCTCGACGCGGGGGGGGGGGGGGGGGGGGGGGGCTAGAGGGCTGGCCAGGGCGGCGGCGGACTGACAGTGGGGAGTTGTTTCGGGGTGGCGAGGCGGCGCGGGCGTGATACGTCCATTATGGGCTGTTATTACACATTATGTCACAATACTTATGGCTATTCTCTATTATTTTACAAGGTTTATCATGAAGAGGGAGAATGCCGGCAGCTGGGATTCTGGCTGGAAAAGGTGCAAATATTGGAAACCTATTCTGCATAGCTCCAAAAATCTTCAAACTCGATGGAAGTCAATTTTGGAATTAATAAGAATTATTGAGCGAAGGAAATACCAGAGGGGCCCACACCCTGCCCAGGAGGGTGGGGGCGCCCCCCCTACTGGGCGTGCCCCCTGTCTTCTAGGCCCCCTGGTGGCCCTCTGGTGCCCATCTTTTGCTATATGAAGGCTTTTACACTGGAAAAAATTATAAGCAAGCTCACGGGACGAAACTCCGCCGCCACGAGGCGGAACCTTGGTGGAACCAATCTAGGGATCCGGCAGAGCTGTTCTGCCGGGGAAACTTCCCTCCGGGAGGGGAAAATCATCACCATCGTCATCACCAACGATCCTCTCATCGGGAGGGGGTCAATCTCCATCAACATCTTCACCAGCACCATCTCCTCTGAAAACCCTAGTTCATATCTTGTATCCAATCTTGTACCAAAACCACAAATTGGTACTTGTGGGTTGCTAGTAGTGTTGATTACTCCTTGTAGTTGATGCTAATTGGTTTACTTGGTGGAAGATCATATGTTCAAATCCTTAATGCATATTAATACTCCTCTAATTATGAACATGAATATGCTTTGTGAGTAGTTGCGTTTGTTCCTGAGGACATGGGTGAAGTCTTGCTATTAGTAGTCATGTGAATTTGGTATTCGTTCAATATTTTGATGAGATGTATGTTGTCTCTCCTCTAGTGGTGTTATGTGAACGTCGACTACATGACACTTCACCATTATTTGGGCCTAGAGGAAGTCATTGGGAAGTAATAAGTAGATGATGGGTTGCTAGAGTGACAGAAGCTTAAACCCTAGTTTATGCGTTGCTTCGTAAGGGGCTGATTTGGATCCACTAGTTTCATGCTATGGTTAGGTTTACCTTAATACTTCTTTTGTAGTTGCGGATGCTTGCAATAGGGGTTAATCATAAGTGGGATGCTTGTCCAAGAAAGGGAAGTACCCAAGAACTGGTCCACCCACATATCAAATTATCAAAGTACCGAACGCGAATCATATGAGCGTGATGAAAACAAGCTTGACGATAATTCCCATGTGTCCTCGGGAGCGCTTTTCTCATTATAAGAAATTGTCCAGGCTTGTCCTTTGCTACATAAATGTATTGGGCCACCTTGCTTCACTTTATTTACTTTCATTGCTTGTTACCCGTTACAAATTATCTTATCACAAAACTATCTGTTATCTATTATTTCAGTGCTTGCAGAGAATACCTTACTGAAAGCCGCATGTCATTTCCTTCTGCTCCTCGTTGGGTTTGACACTCTAACTTATCGAAAGGACTAGGATAGATCCCCTATACTTGTGGGTCATCAAGACTCTTTTCTGGCGCCGTTGCCGGGGAGTGAAGCGCCGTTGGTGAGTGGAACTTGGTAAGGGAACATGTATATAGTGTGCTAAAATTTTCTGTCACTTGTTACTATGGAAACTAATCCTTTGAGGGAATTGTTTGGGGTATATTCACCCCGACTAGTAGAGCAAAGAGTTGCTCCTCAACCTACTAAACCTACTGAAAATGTTTACTTTGAGATTCCTTCGGGTATGATAGAGAAACTGCTAGCTAATCCCTTTGCAGGAGATGGAACATTGCATCCCGATTTACACCTTATCTTTGTGGATGAAGTTTGTGGGTTGTTTAAGCTTGCAGGTATTCCCGATGATGTTGTTAAGAGGAAGGTCTTCCCTTTATCTTTGAAGGGAGATGCGTTGACATGGTATAAGCTATGTGATGATATGGGATCTTGGAACTATAAACGATTGAAGTTGGAATTTCACCAGAAGTTCTATCCTATGCATCTTGTTCATCTTGGAGAAAGCATCGCTCAAGCTTGGGGGAGACTTAAGTCAATGTTATATTCATGCCTCAATCATGAGCTCTCAAGAGATATGATTATTCAAAAAATTTATGCTCGGATTTCTCTCAATGATCGCACCTTGCTCGATACTTCCTGTGCTGGTTCTTATATGCTGAAGACTACTGAGTTCAAGTGGGACTTATTGGAAAGAATTAAACACACCTCTGAAGATTGGGGTTCCGATGATGGTAAGGAGTCAGGTATAACACCTAAGTTTGATTGTGTTATATCTTTTATGGATACCGATGCTTTTCGTGAATTTAGCGCTAAGTATGGACTTGACTCTGAGATAGTAGATGCCTTTTGTGAATCTTTTGCTACTCACGTTGATGTCCCTAAGGAGAAGTGGTTTAAATATAATCCTCCCACTGAAGTAAAAGTAGTTGCACCTATTACAGTTGAAGAAAAGACTATCACTTATAATGATTCTATTGTTCCTACTACTTATGTTGAGAAACCACCTTTTCCTGTTAGGATAAAGGATCATGCTAAAGCTTCAACTGTTGTTCGTAAGAGTAATACTAGAAATTACACACACCCTGAGCAAATCAAAGTTGAACCTAGTATTGCTATGGTTAAAGATCTCTTGGATGGTAATATAGATGGGCATGTTATTTATTTCTATGGTGAAACTGCTAATATTGCTAGACCCGATGCTAAGATACATAGACCAGTTGTAGGCATGCCTGTTATTTCTGTTAAAATAGGAGATCATTGTTATCATGGCTTATGTGATATGGGTGATAGTGCTAGTGCAATACCCTTTGACTTATATAAAGAAATTATGCATGATATTGCACCCGCTGAAATGGAAGATATTAATGTTACTATTAAGCTTGCCAAGAGGGATACTATTAAGCCATTTGGTATTATTAGAGATGTTGAAGTCTTGTGTGGGAAAGTTAAATATCCTGCTGATTTTCTTGTTCTTGGTTCCCCACAAGATGACTTTTGTCCCATTATGTTTGGTAGACCCTTCTTGAATACTGTTAATGCTAGGATCGATTGTGAAAAGGATATTGTTACAATTGACTTAGGGGATATGTCTCATGAGTTTAATTTTGCTAAGTTTCATAGACAACCCCGTGATAAAGAATCACCTAGTAAGGATGCGATTATTGGTCTTTCTTCTATTGCCATGCCTCCTACTGATCCGTTAGAACAATATTTGCTAGACCATGAAAATGATATGTTTATGGATGAAAGAAGGGAAATAGATAAAGTATTCCTTCAATAGGGTCCTATTGTGAAACACAACTTAGCTGTTGAAATCCTAGGGGATCCCCCTCCACCCAAGGGTGATCCCGTGTTTGAGCTCAAACCTTACCTGATAATCCTAAATATGCTTATCTTGATGAAAGAAAATATATCCTTTTATTATTAGTGCTAACCTTTCAGAGCAGGAAGAGGAAAGATTATTGAAAACTCTGAAGAAGCATCGTGCTGCTATTGGATATACTCTGGATGATTTTAAGGGCATTAGTCCCACTTTATGCCAACACAAAATAAAAGTGGAGAAAGATGCCAAACCAGTTAGAGATCCTCAACGACGGTTAAATCCTAAGATGAAAGAAGTCGTAAGAAAGGAGATACTAAAGCTCCTTGAGGTAGGTATCATTTATCCCGTTGCTGATAGTGATTGCAGATGTGAAGAGACTAGTCTCGTCTTGAATTGGGAAAAGTGCCACTTTATGGTTAATGAAGGCATTGTCTTGGGGCATAAGATTTCTGAGAAAGGTATTGAAGTTGATAAAGCTAAAGTTGATGCTATTGAAAAGATGCCATGTCCCAAGGACATTAAAGGTATAAGAAGTTTCCTTGGTCATGCCGGTTTTTAAAGGAGGTTCATTAAGAACTTTTATAAAATCTCTAGGCTTCTGACTAATTTATTGCAAAAAGATATTCCTTTTGTCTTTGATGATGATTGTGTAGAAGCATTTGAAATACTTAAGAAACCTTGATCACTGCACCTATTGTTCAGCCACCTGATTGGAATTTACCCTTTGAAATTATGTGTGATGCTAGTGATTATGTTGTAGGTGTTGTTCTAGGGCAAAGATTTGATACGAAATTAAATGTTATCCAGTATGCTAGTAAAACTCTTAATACTGCCCAAAGAAATTATGCTACTACTGAAAAAGAGTTCTTAGCAGTTGTATTTGCTTGTGATAAGTTCAGACCTTATATTGACCCTAAAGTCACTATTCACACTGATCATGCTGCTATTAAATATCTTATGGAAAAGAAAGATGCTAAGCCTAGACTTATTAGATGGGTTCTCTTGCTCTAAGAATTTGATTTGCATATTATTGATAGAAAGGGAGCTGAGAACCCCATTGCAGACAACTTGTCTAGGTTAGAGAATGTTCTTGATGACCCACTACCTATTGATGATAGCTTTCCTGATGAACAATTATCGGTCATTAATGCTTCTCATACTGCTCCATGGTATGCTGATTATGCTAATTACATTGTTGCTAAATTTATACCACCTAGCTTCACATACCAGCAAAAGAAAAAGTTCTTTTATGATTTAAGACATTAATTCTGGGATGACCCACACCTTTATAAAGAACGATTAGATGGTGTTATTAGATGTTGTGTACCTGAGCATGAACAGGAACAGATCCTACGCAAGTGTCACTTCGAACCATATGGATGACACCATGCTGGAGATAGAACTGCACATAAGGTATTGCAATCCGGTTTTTATTGGCCTACTCTCTTCAAAGATGCTCGTAAGTTTGTCTTGTCTTGTGATGAATGTCAAAGAATTGGTAATATTAGTAGACGTCAAGAAATGCCTATAATTATTCTCTTGTTATTGAATCATTTGATGTTTGGGGCTTTGATTATATGGGACCTTTTCCTGCCTCTAATGGTTACACACATATTTTAGTTGTTGTTGATTACGTTACTAAGTGGGTAGAAGCTATTCCAACTAGTAGTGCTGATCATAACACCTCTATATATTAAGATGCTTAAAGAAGTTATTTTTCCGAGGTTTGGAGTCCCTAGATATCTTATGACTGATGGTGGTTCACATTTTGTTCATGGTGCTTTTCGTAAAATGCTTGCTAAGTATGATGTTAATCATAGAATTGCATCCCCTTATCACCCACCGTCTAGTGGTCAAGTAGAGTTGAGCAATAGAGAGCTCAAATTAATTTTGCAAAATATTGTTAATAGATCTAGAAATAATTGGTCCAAGAAACTTTATGATGCATTATGGGCCTATAGAATTGCATATAAAAATCCTATGGGTATGTCTCCGTATCAGATGGTTTATGGAAAAGCATGTCACTTACCTCTTGAACTTAAACATATAGCATATTGGGTTATTAAAGAGGTCAACTATGACTTCAAACTTGCCGATGAGAATAAGTTATTTGATATTAGCTCACTTGATGAATGGAGAACCCAAGCCTATGAGAATGCCAAACTGTTCAAAGAAAAAGTTAAAAGATGGCATGACAAAAGGATACAAAAGCGTGAGTTTAACGTAGGTGATTATGTATTGCTATTCAACTCTCGTTTAAGATTTTTTGCAGGAAAACTTCTCTCTAAATGGGAAGGTCCTTACGTTATCGAGGAGGTCTATCATTCAGGTGCCATAAAAATCAACAACTTCGAAGGCACAAGTCCGAGGGTGGTGAACGGTCAAAGAATCAAACATTATATCTTAGGTAATCCTATAAATGTTGAAACTAATATTATTGAGACTGTAACCCCGGAGGAAGACATAAGGGACACTTTCCAGAATGTTTCAGACTCCGAAAAGGAATAGGTATGTGGTACGGTAAGTAAACCGACTCCAAAACAATTCTAATGGAATTTTTTCTCCATTTTGGAATATTTAAGAATTTTGGAAAGCAAAAAGTAATCCAGGAAGGACACGAGGCCTCCACAAGGGTGGAGCCCCCCCCCCTACTGGACGCGCCCTCCTATCTCGTGGGCACCTCGTGTGCCTCCCGGAATCCGTTTTCTTGCATGTTACTTCTTTTGGTCGGTAAAAATCATTATATAATCTCCCGAAGGTTTTGACCACCGCATCATGCAAATATCCTCTGTTTTCGTTTCGAGCTGTTTTTGTCGCAGATTTAGAGCAAGATGTCTTCTCAAGAGTCAGTCGGGGAGAGCCGGGTGTCTCACCTGACGCCAGGATCAGGAGCAAACAGTGATGCCTATCACTTTGGGTCATCAACGGAGGATGAGATGGAGGCCTACTTGCAAATGATAGATGCCATGGAGGAGGATCACGAAGTTACCTCCCTTTTCCAAGAAGGATTCATGATGGGGGAACTACAGAGCTCAGCTATCCCAAACTCGGTCATCCCTTCTAATGTTAAATTTCTTTCTTATGAAAATATGAAAAAGAGTGTCACTTGTTCTCCAGAAGCTATGCAGCATCCTTGGGTAAAAGGAGCTTTAGCCATCACAGGCAAGATTTGTAAGGAAAATATGGACCTCAAGCAACAAGTTAATAAGCTCGAGGAGGAGAATCGTATCCTGAGGGGCATCATCGCTAAGAAGATCACAACACCGACTCTGGAGAAGGAGACATAATCACATGGGTATGGGCACTCCCCTTGGCAACTACCAAGCTTGGGGGAGATTCCCCGGTATCGTATTACCATCACACTCCTATCTTTACCGTTTTTCTTAGTTCGATCCTATTAGTAATATCTTAATCTAGTAGATTAAAGCTTTGGTATGAAGTAGTTTTGAGTTTTGCTTTGTGATCTCTTTGTGTAATCGAGTCCGTGAGCTATCTATAATAAAGATTAGTGTTGAGTCAAGGGATTTGCTATCTTGCTATGATCTTGAGAAAATAGAAAGAATAAAAAGAATAAAAGAGTTCATGTTGACCTTATGGATAGTAATGACTTCACATATAAAGAGTATGAGCATAAAAGTTGTTTAGAGCTAACAAACGTAGTTTTGGTCATCGTTGCAATTAATAGGAAGTAATAAGGAAAGAGAGGTTTTCACATATAAATGTACTATCTTGGACATCGTTTATGATTGTGATCACTCATTAAGTATGACATGCTAAAGAGTTGATGTTGGACAAGGAATACAATGTAATGGTTTATGTTTTCTCACATCTCAGTTAAAGTATATTGTCATGGATCTTTCAAACATGTTGAGCTTGCCTTTCTCATGCTAGCCAAAAATTCCTAGCACCAAGTAGAGATACTACTTGTGCTTCCAAATATCCTTAAACCCAGTTTTGCTATGAGAGCCCACCATACCTACATATGGATTGAGTAAGATCCTTCAAATATGTTGTCATGTTGCAAGCAATAAAAATTGCTCTCGAAATATGTATGACTTATTAGTGCGGAGAAAATAAGATTTATACGATCGTGTGATATGGAAGTAATAAAAGCGATGGACTGCATAATAAAGGTTCATATCACAAGTGGCAATATAAAGTGACGTTCTTTTGCATTAAGATTTTGTGCATCCAACCCTAAAAGCACATAACAACCTCTGCTTCCCTCTGCGAAGGGCCTATCTTTTACTTTATGTCTTTTACTTTTTGCAAGAGTCAAGGTGATCCTCACCTTTCCCTTTTTCATTTTATCCTTTGGCAAGCATCTCATGTTGGTAAGATCCTGATACATATATCCAATTCAATGTAAGTTAGCATGAACTATTATTGTTGACATCACCCAAAAGTGAATACGTTGGGAGGCAACACAATAAGCCCCTATCTTTCTCAGTGTCCGATTAAAACTTCATAACCATAAGTATTGCGTGAGTGTTAGCAATTGTAGAAGACTATATGATAGTTGAGTATGTGGACTTGCTGAAAAGCTCTATTCTTGACTCTTTCTGATGATATGATAAATTGCAAGCATCAATGACTGAGATTATAGTTTGTTAGTTCCCAATGAAGTTTTTGGACCAGGCTTAACATTGTGAATAGATTGTTTCTTGAGCATAAGAAATCATATGATAAAATCCTTATATGTTGCTGTTATAAGAATGATCATGATGCCCTCATGTCCGTATTTTATTTTTATCAACACCTCTATCTCTAAACATGTAGACATATTTTTCGGTTTCGGCTTCCGCTTGAGGACAAGCAAGGTCTAAGCCTGGGGGAGTTGATACGTCCATTTTGCATCATGATTTTATATCAATATTTATTGCATTATGGGTTGTTATTACACATTATGTCACAATACTTATGGCTATTCTCTCTTATTTTACAAGGTTTATCATGAAGAGGGAGAATGCCGGCAGCTGGGATTCTGGTTGGAAAAGGAGCAAATATTGGAAACCTATTCCGTGCAGCTCCAAAAATCCTGAAACTCCACGGAAATCACTTTTGGAATTAATAAGAATTATTGAGCAAAGAAAATACCAGAGGGGGCCCACACCCTGGCCAGGAGGGTGGGGGCGCGCCCCCCTACTGGGCGCGCCCCCTGTCTCCTGGGCCCCCTGGTGGTCCTTGGGTGCCCATCTTTTGCTATATGAAGGCTTTTACCCTGGAAAAAATCATAAGCAAGCTCACAGGACGAAACTCCGCCGCCACGAGGCGGAACCTTGGCGGAACCAGTCTAGGGCTCCGGGAGGGGGGAATCATCACCATCGTCATCATCAACGATCCTCTCATCGGGAGGGGGTTAATCTCCATCAACATCTTCACCAGCACCATCTCCTCTCAAAACCGTAGTTCATCTCTTGTATCCAATATTGTATCAAAACCACAAATTGGTACCTGTGGGTTGCTAGTAGTGTTGATTACTCCTTGTAGTTGATGCTAATTGGTTTACTTGGTGGAAGATCATATGTTCAGATCCTTAATGCATATTAATACTCCTATGACTATGAACATGAATATGCTTTGCGAGTAGTTACGTTTGTTCCTAATGATATGCGTGAAGTCTTGCTATTAGTAGTCATGTGAATTTGGTATTCATTCGATATTTTGATGAGATGTATGTTGTCTCTCCTCTAGTGGTGTTATGTGAACGTCGACTACATGACACTTCACCATTATTTGGGCCGAGAGGAAGGCATTGGGAAGTAATAGGTAGATGATGGGTTGCTAGAGTGACAGAAGCTTAAACCCTAGTTTATGCGTTGCTTTGTAAGGGGCTGATTTGGATCCACTAGTTTCATGCTATGGTTAGGTTTACCTTAATACTTCTTTTGTAGTTGCGGATGCTTGCAATAGGGGTTAATCATAAGTGGGATGATTGTCCAAGAAAGGGCAGTACCCAAGAACCGGTCCACCCACATATCAAATTACCAAAGTACCGAACGCGAATCATATGAGCGTGATGAAAACTAGCTTGACGATAATTACCATGTGTCCTCGGGAGCGCTTTTATCATTATAAGTAATTTTCCAGGCTTGTCCTTTGCTACAAAAAGGATTCGGCCACCTTGCTGCACTTCTATTTACTTTCATTGCTTGTTACCCGTTACAAATTATCTTATCACAAAACTATCTATTACCTATTATTTCAGTGCCTGCAGAGAATACCTTACCCAAAACCGCTTGTCATTTCCTTCTTCTCCTCGCTGGGTTCGACACTCTTACTTATCGAAAGGACTACGATAGATCCCCTATACTTGTGGGTCATCAGGCACCAGCGGTTCGGCCTGTGGTGGCTGGTGGCTCAGGGGGGTGAAGGTTGAAGATGAGCTGCAGGCCCTCCCTAAACTACATGTCAAGTGCCTCTATGCTACCATTGCATCCAGTTTCACTAGTAACATTTAGATTCCACAATAAATTTCAGTTTCGATAGTTAAGTTCAGAATCAACAGTTTTTACCTCATATGTTGTAGTCAGGTGGTTTTTGGTGATGTAAATTTTACATCTATTTTACATTATCTATTGGAGATGCTATTAGAATCCCACTTGAGATTAACAATGTCTGTCTTGTGCTGCTTTAGCCTTGACGTCTTACGGCTCACTGGAGCTGCTCCAACGATAGAACGATCCATCACAGCAGAGCAGTACCCTGGGCGCCGTCTACAAATTCCTCAGATCTTCCTCCACACCTCCGACAACCACCTCTGCCTCAACTTCTTCAGCGACCAATCCAATGATGCTGAGGTTGACACGGCTACGGCAAAGAGGTTGTACACTTGTTGCATCACTTATTACTCTACATTCATGTCGATCCATTAGGGCTATTTTGGTTCAACGGAAAAACATAGCAATAGGAAATTTTCCTATGGCACTCTACTATTCAATTATTCATGCATTTTGTTGAAAGGAATGGAGCAAAACATCCACCTGGACCTACTTTTCAAAATCCTATGCATGAAAACAAGACCAAGTGCATTAGTGGCAGAATAACATTCTAACTATACATGCATTCATATGGTTTCACTTTGTTTTGGCCAAGTTTCTTTGCGTTCCTCTTCTCTTCCAATTCCTGTGAATCAAACAACCAAGTTGACAGAAATCCTGTGTTTACAAATGCTCTATTTACCATGTGCATTCCTATCCTATTCCGGTGTTTGTACTATTCCTGCATTTCTAGGATCATGCAAGCCAAATGAGCCCTTATAGAATTCCTTCAGTTACACGTAGGTGTGGAAGGGAACTTTGTGTGGTTTGTCCTGCTCCTGCCGCGATGTCGTCCACCTCACCTGAGTTGCTCCATCGACAGAAGCATCCACCAAACCAGACATCACGACTCCTGACCGTCTTTCGCAGCCTCAGATCTCCTTCCTTGTCGCCGGCACCCACCATAACGGCATCACCATCATTGACTCAGCAGATGAACCTCAAGAGTACATGGGTCCACAAGAGAGGAGGTTGAACTCTTTTGTTTCTGCTTATGTTATGCATTACTTAAAATTACCTGCTACTTTATCGTCCTGTTCAGCTCTTCGACTCCAAGTCAGGTCCAAATTAATGTTCAAACTTGAGTTCTAATTAGTTGTGGGGCACCTATCAAGGCAACAATGAATAGTATCTCTGTCTAATATCTGGTTCACCTAGGGTATGCCTATGTTGTTCATCTTGGGTGGGAAACAAATAGTAAAGCAATCATCATGTGTCTTTTAATAAATTAAGGCAATCATCAGCCTGCTATCATTATTTTTGGATCCATCCATTGGTTATTACCATCACTCTAAATTTCTGCATGCTCTCCTTGCTTAATCTCACCATATTTTTTTCGTATGCATGTCAGATATTGTACACAGTCATGCTGAACATGTAGAGAAAAAGAGAAGAGTTTTGCATGGCAATACAATGTCATGCAGACATCGCTCCATGGTGGGTTCAATGGCAAACCCTCCCCCCTCTCCAGATTGTAATCCAGAGGAAGATATCTGTTCTGAGGCGGATTCAGACATAGCTGACCACTCCTATTTACCCCCCAAGGTATTTGTGTCGGCGTTCTGGGAACGGGGGTCCCCAGACTTGCCTGCCTGCAGCATGCGGCGTGGCTCAAGCGGGGGCCCAGTGCGGCCCAGTTCCATCAGCTCAAGCTCAAGACCCTCGCGAGGGGCCAAGCCTCACGGGGCGGACTACAGGAAGCTTCCTCGGGAGTGGCCTCATCAGGCGGGCTCGCAAGGGGGCGGAGAGATCAAGGCAGGGCACCTCGTGAGGATCCCGTGATGCAAGCCATGACGAATGAGACCAGGCGGGCGCCAGGCGGGCACCGGCCTGCACAGTGTCCTTGTTTCCCCTTTGGTGCAAAGGGGGCAAGCACAGGCCAAGCCATTAGGCAAAGGTTACCGTTTCGGTGCAACAAGATCAAGACCAGCAGAACGGCAGGATGGAAGTCATCGTGGAGCCTAGGACGGCGTCACCACTAGAGTCTTTGGCAGTCGAAGACCAACTTTAGTCAGGATAAGTGTACTAGATGTTCCCCTTCAAAATGGCCAATTGTTGGCGCCCTTCCTGCTCATTATTTGGGAAGAGGTCCGGAGCCTCCCTCTATAAATAGGACTAGCCACCACAGTAGAGGGGATCGGATCCAGATTGCGCATAGACTAGAGAGAGAGAGAGGCGACTGAACTCGCCCAAGGAGTTCATTGCACCAGCTCAAGAATAGCCCCTCGCGAGGCTGTTCTCCCTTTGTAATGTTCATCATCCGCCCCTGAGGCAATCCACCGCACCACACACTAGAGTAGGGTATTACACCACAATGGTGGCCTAAACCAGTATAAACCTTGTGTCCCTTGTATGTTCTTCTTTCTAGTCTAGATTCCTTGTGAGGCTTCGAGACGTGAGTTGGTAGGGGAAAGATCTTTGTGTGACCCCAGAGTTCGAACCTCAAGGGTCTGCTGGAACCTGAAACCCGACATTTGGTGCGCCAGGTAGGGGTGTACCGGAATCTTTCTTCCGCTATTCGCATGTGATCTTCCGTCGTATCCATGGTTGACGCTCGTCGGGCTCGCGCCGAGCGTCGGGCTCGCACCACCCGCATCGCCCAGACGGCGCCCATCGGCAGATGCCCCAGTCGTTCCCAGTCTCCTGCCACCAACGCCTCCACCGACCCGGCGGGGAACGAGCAGCAGGCCTCGTCCCTGCATCCTTCGGTGCAGCGGGAAGGCCGCATCGCCACCCCATCGCTGACTCCAGCCGGTTCATCGTCGCACGCTCGTCGCACCCTCGCGGACGCGCACACCGCGCTGCTCCTGGCGCATGAGCTCCTGCACTACCGTCCCGTCGACAATCTCTATGAAGATTGGCTCGCCCGGATCACCGAGCTCGTCAGCGCCGTAGGGGGCTCTCCTATGCCATCCCTCGAGCTGCCTCGCCCTCCGTCCTGTGCAGGAGGCATGGATCAAGAGGTGCCTCCGCCACCTCCTCCCCATGAAGGCGCCTTAGCTCCAAGGCGCGCGGCCCCGGACGAGACCCACCGCGTCCGGCGCCTGCACGACAAGAAAGGAGCTGCCAAGAAATCCCTCGCCCCCAAGAAGGTGCCCGGGTGCTCCCGGCACCGATGCGCCATGACTGCATCCCTACGCCACCACATCAAGACCCTGTGCTTCTCCGAGCGGCGGCGCATGGGAATTTCCAGGGGCAAGCCCAGCAACAGCAAAGGGCTCCGATGGCCACCGCGGGCTGCCGCGCCTTCACCCCCGAGCTACAAAGTGTCGCATGGCCAGGCAAGTTCAAGCCTGACCTGCCCCCTCGCTACGACGACACTGCAGACCCCGCGGAGTTCCTACAGTTCTACGAGCTGGGCATCGAAGCTGCCAACAGGGACGAAAAGGTCATGGTGAACTGGTTTCCCATGGAGCTCAAGGACGGTGCCCGCACCTGGATCTTGAACCTGGCTCCTGGCACGATCTCCTCCTAGGACGAGATGCGCACTCGCTTCATCGCCAACTTCCAAGGCACTCCCGACCGGCCCCTGGCCATGAGTGACCTGCGCCGCATCAAGCAATAGCCAGGAGAGACCCTACAGAAGTACATCCAGCGCTTCAACAACGCTCGCCTCAAGATCCCCAGGGTGACTGAGGAAGCCATCATCTCAGCCTTCTCCGATGGCGTGCGTGACATCAAGATGAAAGAGGAGCTAGCAATCCATGAAGACCTGTGCACATCCCTAGAGCTGTTCAACTTGGCGACCAAGTGCACCAGGGCTGAGGAAGGGCGTCTCTCCCTCCTCAAGCTTCCGGCTCCTGATCCAGAAGAGAAGAAGCCCAAGGTCAAGGATGTGAAGCGCAAGGGAGCTGTTGTGCTCGCAGCAGAGCCAGACACCAAGCGAGGCAGGGATCAGCCTGCGTCATCCAAGGGTAGATGGTACTGCGTGTACCACGACCTCCACACCCACAACACCAATGAATGCCAAGAGCTCAGGGCTATGTGAGATGGGCATATCGGCCGACGCCCCGAGCGCAACGATCGGGGCTATGGCCGAGGAGGAGGAAGAGATGGAGGGCGATGGGAAGACCGTGGCCCTCGCCAAGGGTGGTGAGACCGACCTCACGAGGACCGTTGGTAGGACCAGCCTCACGAGGGAGGTTGGAGGGACCGGCCTCGTGAGGACCGCCCACAAGGCAATGTAGGCCTCCCTCCTCTACCACCACCGCCAAGGAGGAATGAAGACCCGCATCACGACGAGGGGGCTGGGGGCTTCCAGGAGCCGCGTGCAATCACTTGCATCCTGGGGGCCGCCCAGGCCCCAGCCTCACAACGCATCTTTGAGCAGTTTGCTCGTGAGGTGAATGCAGTCCTCCCCAAGCTTGAGGCCACGTGCCCTCTCAGGTGGTCTGCGTACGCTATCAAGTTCAGCTCAGCGGATCAGCTCAAGTGCGCAGGAAAAGCCGGTGTCCTCCCAATGCTTTGTTCTCCAGTCATCAGCAATGTGCAAGTCACCAGGACCCTCATCGATGGCGGAGCAGGACTCAACGTCCTGTCCGTCGTGACGTTCAACAACCTCCAAGTGCCATACGATTAGCTTCAGCCGACCAAGCCTTTCTTAGGAGTCACTGATGGTTCCACTGTTCCGATAGGGGAGGTTCGCCTTCCAGTCACCTTTGGGCAGCACAAAAACTACCGCACCGAGCTCATTGACTTCGACGTCTCCCACATTCGCCTGCCATACAATGCCATCCTCGTGTACCCAGCCCTGGCCAAGTTCATGGCAGTGACTCACCATGGCTACAATGTACTCAAGATGCCAGGAAGCGGTGGAGTCATCATAGTACCCTGTGAAGAAAGGGATGCAGTGTGTTCTCTTGAGTGTGCCTTCCAAGCCGCGGCAATCGAAGACCTGGATCACAGGAGCGGGAGCCTTCCCGAGGTAGTCCCTAAGAAGAAGAAGACTTCACCTGGCCCAAGCCATCAGGAGGCGGGTACCTCCGGAGGCGTTGCATCGGGATCCGCGCCCGTTTAGGGGGCACCACCCTCTGTCGCATAGGAAGGCGCGCCCTCCTCGGGCAGGGCTCGGGGGCTCTTTCTTGGAGAGCCACCGACTTTGCCAAGGTCAGGAGGGAGGCGCTCGGGCACCACTTGGAGGCGTGCTTCGAAGCATGTTTCCCTCAGGAAGGTATGAGGCAAGGAGGGCCAAACCCTCAGGAGTTCATCGCAAGGAACACTCAGGAGCTACAGGAGTCAAGAGTCATGCGCGGCAGCCGCCGCTTGCCTGCCGTAGCCCCCCATCCAGGCGAGGATGGTGGGCTGCGCGTCTGCATCAACGTGCCAGGGCTCAACCGAGCCACGTCTCAGGAGCGCCTCTGGCCTTCACGTGTGGGGCGCTGCGAGGGTCCACCTCATAGGTACGTTCGCATGCCACTCGGCCTGCCGAACGCGGTCGCTACTCGGTAGCGCCTGCTGATGAGCATTCTGGAGGCTCAGGAGGTCAGGCATCGCGCGGTCCTGTCGGAGATGGAGATGGCCCTCAAAGATTCACCTGTGCCCCCGGAGCCTCCCAAGGCTCCTGGTCCCAGGAGCTCGTGAGGATCGGCTTCCTCACCGCGCGTCGTCCGCTACTTCAGCATCCCTTCATCTTCAACGGTATCAGGTGACATCTTTCAAAGTTCCATTTTCAGCTGGGAGGGCCCATAGGGCTGCATCATTCCCAGGTCGCGTGGGTCCGTCCCTGCGGCATGTACCCGTTTTGCTCATGTTCTCCGCTACCTTGCTGGGGGCGCCCCTCGGGCTGCATTATCCCCAAGCTGCTCGGGCCTGACCCAGTGGCGTTTGCTTTTTCTACATCTATCTAAATGGATTTGCTCCTCCATGCTTAACATGATTCCCATGATTATCTTCTGCTGCCTATCACGGACCTCTCCACTCTCATGCAAAGTGCTTGCACGTTAAAAGGGTGGGTGCCTGAGCATCGCGACTCATGGGCTCTTACTGGCTCTCCAGCCCTCACCCCCTGGCCTTGACCCACGGCATCGCGACCTATCATACCAGCGGCGGCTGAGCTTTCTCGAGGGCAGGGACCTGAGGACATAGAGCATTTGCATTCTAACCACCTTGCAGGAACATACCATTCATAAAGGCCCAGAGCCAGGCGCAACCTGCCTCGAGGTAGGGCCTCGTGAGTCCCGCGCTGGCTCACGGGTGCCCAGATACACATCTCCTAGCCCTATCGTGCCGGCCACGTGTCGGGGCGGGGCTGTACACGCCCCGAGGGCTCCTCCCGGAGGGGAGCCCCCTCCCACGCACCAGTGGAAGCACCATGCTCCGCGCTGGCTGACGACACTGCCGAGGAGCGGCTATCCCATACACATACGGAAGTAGTATGCTTCGCGCTGGTGATAAACAACTGAGGGAAGCCCATGGCCGTATCAACCTTAGGGATCCCGGAGCTCAGTGTATGGCCCCATCGCAATGCCTCCCCTCGGTAGTGCCGCGGGAGGGGGCTGGACACGGGGGCTGCGCCCGGGCCACGCCCGAGCGCTTGCCACCCAGCCAGGTCCCTCAGACCTGGTCGTCGCGCGCCCCTCCCCGAGCGAAGCCAAGGTATGAAAGCTCATTTGCACGTCAAGGGGGGACTCCTGAGCATCGCGACTCAGGAGCCTAACTGGTCACGTAGCCCCTCACTCCTTAGTCCCGTCCTGGTTTCCGGTCGAGGCTAACGGCGGCTGAGGTATGCGCGGGGCTGGGCCCTGCCGACGTAGAACGACAAATCCACTCCTATGCCTCCCTTCCCTACTTGCTGTTTGCACATCAAGGGGGACTCCTGAGCATCGCGACTCAGGAGCCTAACTGGTCACGTAGCCCCTCACTCCTTAGTCCCGTCCTGGTTTCCGGTCGGGGCTAACGGCGGCTGAGGTATGCGCGGGGTCAGGCCCTACCGATGTAGAACACAAGCAAATAGGAGGGAAAAGTGCAAATTCTAGGCCATGGCTTGTTTCACAACGCCAAACACAAGTTTAAATGCCTCCACGAGGCATGGTGCATGTTGCAGGAATTAAAACAGGACTGAAGCCGCGAAGGGATCACTTTCCAGTGGCGCCGCCGCCTGTGGTGGAGTCATGCTGGGCGGCTCCACCTCCTGAGGCCGTGGAGCTGGCGGCATCGCGCCCGTGCAAGGTGCTGAAGGCGCGGAACCTCCCCAACAAAGCCTCGGCTCGGCCTTTCACAGCCTCAGCAGCAGCAGCGGCAAGGTCGCCGCTCACAGATTCCAGCAGGCTGTCGAGGTCGACGTTGGGGTCGCAAAGGTAGACGTGGCTGAGGACACGCGTCAGTGCTGCAAAAGACAGGGCACGTGCCTTGGCCTCGGCCATAGGACCAAGGCCGTCCACGACATCTTCAAGTGCACGGACCAGGAAGGGAAGCAGCTCGGCACGGTCGTCCTCTGCACCAGCCAACGGCTTCTCTAAGCTACCCTCATAAAGTGTCTTCAGCGCGGCGCGAGCTTTCTCCTCCAGCTTGGCGAAGGCCACTCGATCCTTGGCCAGGACCTTTGCCTTGCCATCTAGCTTGGTCCTCTCCGCCTTCAACACCTGCTCCAGCGTCTCCAACCGGCCACGATAGTCATCAAGCTCGGTGTCCCGGTCCCTGACGGCATCTTCCCGAGCCCTCATCTCCTCCTCCTTCTCCTGGCGGCCGCGGACCTCCTTCACGAGCTCGTCACGCAGGCCTTGAAGCTCGTCCTCCAGCACCTTGCAGCGGCCCAGGGCATCCGCAGCGTCACCCAAGGCAGCGTCGCGAGCGGACTTGGCCTGGGAGGCGGCTTGCTTCTCCTCATTGGAGGCAGATACGGCCTGGCTCAGCGCCGCTCGAACAGAGGCGGTAGAGCGGGCCCAGCCAGCGGCTAGCTCCAAGCGCCCGACCATCCGGCGAGGGTCCGCGCTTTGAAGATCCTCCCGCAACCAGCTCAGTTTGTTGGCAGCCCGGTCCAGGACGGCGGAGGAATCAGAAGAGACGGGAGCCGGTGGAATAGGCAGAGAGGACGGCAACGTGATCACATCTTCGGAGGAAGGAACCCCCTGGGCCTTGCCACCTCGGCGACAACATCAAGCGCAGGCACCTCCAGAGCCAGCGGGGCCACGGGGGCTGACTCCCCGCTGGAGCGTCCCTGCTGGCCTCGCGAAGACGATTGGGCAGGGGAGGCGCGAGCCTCGCCGCCTCCTTTCCCCGCAGATGAAGGCGCTACCCCGACAGATGAACTCGCCCCAAGCAGGGTCGTCGTGGACCCTTTCAACCTTTTTGCTACAGGCGCCGGCCTGGCCAAAAGGATGCAGACGTCAAGCCTTGGCGACAGAAACAAAGAAAAACACAAATCGAGCACTTACTAGTCATTGTTCGAGGACTCAAGCAGCCTCCGGCCAAACTTGAAGCTTGAGAGCCTACAGGTGGGGTCAGCCTTGGGAGGCCCAGAAGCAGAAGGCGCGTCAGGAGGGCCAGAGCTAGCCTCAGACTGCCCCGGGACCAGAGCAGACCCTGGGGGAACCAGCCCCGAGCTGCCCTTCCTCGGGATCAAGGGAGAGTCCTCCCCGCCTCGCCTGGCACCGGCCTCGTCGTCGTCCGGCATGGAGCGGAGGGCGCGGGACCTGCGCCGAGGAAAGGACTCCCCCGATTCCTCGCCGGTCGCCTCAGAGTCAGGCTCTTCTTCCTCCTCACTCCCACTAGAGTCGTTGGAGGACACATTCACCATCGCCAACGCCGCCAGATCCACGGGAGCTTCTGGAGGCACCAGCCCCTCACCATTGAAGGTGGGCATGGCGCTCACCACCTGCTCCCAGTCGTCGCGAAGGAACAGGGGGACAGGAGCGCCCTCTGGGCTCGCCACATCTCCCCCAACCAAGGAGTGGAGAGCCACGGCCAGATCTTCGTCGGCTAGGGCCTCAGAGCTTAGGCGAAGGGTGGCATCTGCTTCCCCAAGCCTCCACAATGGGGGCGAGTGCTCCCAGAATGGAGCCACCCGGTGCTCCAGGAAATCCATCAGGAGCATAGCCCTCGTCAGCTTCACCGCCCCCAAGTTGCCCGGCCTCAGGTCCGCATTCATCCTCTTCAGCACCACCTTCGCACAGGGGTCGACAAGTTCCGTGCGGGACCACGTGTCAACGGCCTTGGGCTGCCCCGTAGGCAGCACCAGTCGAGGGTGGATGCGCCCAACATCCACCATGATGCACTTGCTCCGGAAGCCTTCGATCCTCTTCCTGGGCTTTGAGATGGCATTCGAGTTGGAGTATGCAATGAAGCTCGCACATGCGATGATGTGGGCACCAGAAACCCGGAGGGAGAAGTAATGACGCACAAGGCCACTAAGGGCATCACCCCAACGTGATCCTCACAATAGTAGGCGAAAATCGCCAGGAGAAGAATAGAGCTAGGGTGGAGGTGCAGAGCTTGCAAGTTGTACTGGCGAAGAACAGCGAGGAAGAACTCAGAAAAAGGAGGCACCAGACCGGCGATGATGGCGCTCACAAAGAGCGGGTAGAAGGTGCTCCCCTTGCCTTCAGGCTGGGCAGAGCCGGCCTTGAGCACAGTCGCCCCCTCGTTGCCCTGCACCACCGTCATCAGGCGCGTGAGGGCGAGATTCTTCTCCGACACATTCGGGGAATCCAGAGCCGGCGAGTACCAGGCCTCGGTCAGGGTCTTGCGAGGCGCCATGGCTCGCAGGATGGGAGGGATTGAGACAGATCTGGAGGATTTCGGGAGCAAGAAGGAGAAGAGCGAGAAAGGGGATCTCGAGCAAGCGAACGAGAATGAAGCAAGTAAGTCTGGCCCGGGCACCTCTTTTTGTCAGATGGACGGTTGTCGAGGCATCCTGGGGAAGCGGGGACGCCCATGTCCAATCAGTCGCCACTCGGCGCCTGAGGCCGCAGGCTATTGGGGCCCGCGGCGCTTCGCACTTGCCCTTCCGCTTCTCTGGTAAGCCAAGTTCAGGCGCGCCTTGGGCCCGAGGGCTACTATCGGTGTTCTGGGAACGAGGGTCCCCAGACTTGCCTGCCTGCGGCCTGCGACTTGGCTCAAGCGAGGGCCCAGTGCGGCCCACTTCCATCATCTCAAGCTCAAGACCCTCGCGAGGGGCCAAGCCTCGCGGGGAGGACGACAGGAAGCTTCCTCAGGAGCGGCCTCATCAGGCGGGCTCGCGAGGAGGCGGAGAGATCAAGGCAGGGCACCTCGCGAGGAGCCCGTGACGCAAGCCATGACGAACGAGACCAGGCGGGCGCCAGGCGGGCACCGGCCTGCACAGTGTCCTTGTTTCCCCTTTGGTGCAAAGGGGCAAGCATAGGCCAAGGCATCAGGCAAAGGTTACCGTTTCAGTGCAACAAGACCAAGACAAGCAGAACGACAGGATGGAAGTCATCGTGGAGCCTAGGACAGCGTCACCACCAGAGTCTTTGGTGGTCGAAGACCAACTTTAGTCAGGATAAGTGTACTAGATGTTCCCCTTCAAAATGGCCAATTGTTGGCGCCCTTCCCGCTCATTATTTGAGAAGAGGCCCAGGGCCTCCCTCTATAAATAGGACTAGCCACCACAGTAAAGGGGATCGGATACAGATTGCACATAGACTAGAGAGAGAGAGAGAGAAGCGACTGACCTCGCCCAAACAGTTCATCGCACCAGCTCAAGAAGAGCCCCTCGCGAGGCTATTCTCCCTTTGTATTGTTCATCATCCGCCCTTGAGGCAATCCACCACACCACACACTGGAGTAGGGTATTACACCACAATGGTGGCCTGAACCAGTATAAACCTCGTGTCCCTTGTGTGTTCTTCTTTCTAGCATTGATTCCTTGCGAGTCTTTGAGACGTGAGTTGGTAGGGGAAAGATCTTCGTGCGCACCCCAGAGTTCGAAACTCAAGGGTCTGCCGGAACCCGAAACCCGACAGTTTGCTCTACCTTGGCATGATGATGTTAGTCATATCATGCATATGTTGCCTTGCAATGCCTACTTTTGACATCATATATGTCATCTATGTCATCTGCTTGGTTTAGACATGTTCTGTAATGCCACCTGTTTAGTTTCTGTATCATATATGGGAATGATGCAGTCTCATGTCTTTTAGCTAGCCATAATATATGTGAAATGTGCAATGCCATCCTGTTTAACCAGGCGTCATATATTTGAATGATATCTCACCCATCCTTTTCTTCATTACATTTCCATTTGTCGACAATGTTTGTACATTAAACTACTCTTCCTTTGAATCAGCCATTTGGGTGGGAGATGGAAAATCTAGAGTGAAAACAAGGGCTTCAGAGTAGATAGTGCTACCTGTCGAAGCAGATCTCTTGTTGGGTCCCGATAGCTCCTCTGAGATGGATTCAGAGACTGATGGCCAGTCCTATTGCCCCACCGAGGTGTATGCTCTAACTTGGCACGGTTATACTGCTCATATCATGCATATGGTGTCTTGCATTACTTAGTTTAGACATCATATACACAATATTCAACACCATGTTCTTAGTTCAGACATCATATCGAATGCCCTTTGTTTAGCATATAAATCACATATGTGAATTAAATCATGCGATCCTGATTACTTAGATAACATGTATGGGAATTATGTCATGCGATCCTGTTTAGTTATTCATCATATCTTTGAATTATGTTATGCTATGCTATCCAGTTTAGATAGACATCATATATGTGAAATTATGTCATGCTATCAGTTTTAGTTAAACAATAACATGTCAACTATTTCATGCCCTCTTTTTTCCACACTATCTATTGCATATGTCTCTCATACAATGTATGTAATTCAACTATGTTTCCTATTTATCAACCATTTAAATTGGAGCGGGTGATGACAGTATCTAGCAGAGTAAAAACACGGTCTTCAAATAAAACAGTGATACCTCTTGGTGGAGATAGCACCCCGGCTGTACATGCACGAGAACCACCCTACCACACATAACCCAGACTCTCGCAGATTGTACCCCTACTGCGCTAAACTAGCTTCACCCAATCTAACCCCAACCCCAGCAGATAGTAACCTAGTTCCTATTGACACAACACTATCTCCACCACAAAGCTCCCAAACAAGAGTAGTTAGTAAGGCAGCTCCAGTGCCCAAAGGGCCAGTACTACCATGGAGAACCCCAACTCCACTAGTTAGTACGCCTATTCCCGTGGAGGAAGCACAACCATCCAGTCGTAGTTTAGCATCTATCGCATTTGGTGTTGTTAAATCCTATGTGTGTATCTTCCCATCTTGGAAATATTATACTGAAGATGAAGGAAAATTCCAGTTGCAGGTGTTTGTCCAGGAGGTATGTGTAAATAATGTTAATCATGACAATTACTTTTCTTTGTCCCATATGTCCTACCTCCATGATGGTTATAATACAGCAAATTTTCCCATTTTTCTCTGTAGAGAAGGACCGAATTGGAAACTCGGGATGAGGTAACCTGTGCTAATACCTCTGCTATCTTCAAGAATGCTTGGTGGCAGTATCGCAATTACCTAAATAAAATGTACTTAACCGGCAAAGAAACTCATCAAATTCCCCTACGTTCTCCTGAGACACATTTACTGGACGATGACTGGGAACGCCTTGTTCTGTACTAGTCCCGAGCCAAGAATGTGGTAAGGTCTATGAGCTCATTTTATATTTTGAAGTACTATATTCTTGCGTCCTACTGTACTCTGTTCATGTAGAACAAGTGCTTAAAACTGAAGAACAACTGTTCTAATTTAAGATTCCATTGCTATTGTGCATACTGCTTTGCTCTTGTATCACTGTATTTACTCATACAAACTTATTTTTAAATTGAAGGATCCAATCAAAACTCCAATGGCATAGCAGGTATCTTTACGCATGTTTCTTTAACAGGTTTGCTCTTATTAATAGCTCTGTTGATTTCAATTTCAATTGTGTATAAAGTTGACTTCTCATATCATGCACATTACTAGCATCACAACAGAGCCAATAGTGTTATTGTACATGTAGACTCGTGGTACCCATCTGAAATCTTGTTGTGCCGTGTAGTTTCCCACGCTTTGTATTCTTTCACTGCTGCTTTGTCTTGAACTGATATGATTTGACCGTGTATCTATTTTGATTTGGCCAGACAATGCAGTGACCATATGACATAGATATATGTTTGTTTGATGCTTTTATTATGTACTAGTACTTGGCAATAGAAGACTTGGTAGTTTAATCATGTCCACCTTACTAATGAACTGGTTCACCGAAATGAGTTTCATATACTAGTACATGCTAAACCTGTTATGTGTCTGCTTGTTTCTTCTTTTAGAATGCTGACAGAATATTGGGGAAGAGTGCCTTATTAAGCAATGATAAAGGAAGTAATGCAGATAAGGTTCAGGATAGTGAGACATCCTTGTTGGTCTCCAACAAAGCTGATAAAATAGCTAAGGAAGCCTATCTTGAAGACAGTGAGACAACCCCAAAGTCATGTCTTGGTTTACTGTTCGAGTTACTAGCCACTACCGCTTGCACAAGCTATTAAAACCCACTGTCTGAATCAGTTCAGTTTCTTGAGTCTCATCTACAAGCTGAAAGACATTGATCAGTTGTGCTGCGATGAGAAGTGGAAGGACTGCGGAAGTCCCTGGAGCATTTAGATGCATACTTTTTGGTGCAACAGCAAGCGTTGGAGGATTTTAGCGCCAAACAGGACAAAGCTAATAAGCTTGCTAAGCTTATTGCCAGCATGGTGGATACCCAGGATAACGTTTCTTGAGATCTTTTGAAGTTGTTTCAGTTATGCTCTTGTTTTGCTGCCGTGTTTATTTGCATTGGTGGCCAATTTTGACAGCTAGTGTATGTAATATGCTGCTTTGTTCCCTATATTTGCACTGGTGGCGAACTTTGATGCCTAATGGATGTAATTTGTGTAATAGCGGTAATAGGCTAGCGTCAGTTGCTTGCTTATTTATTCACTTATTTTGTTTTTTATTTGTTTGCTTGTAGTCACTGCAGTTCTTTTTTCCGTGTTTTTCTAGTCGCCACAATAACCTATTTTTGGTAACTAGGCCATAATAATCATGGAAACACACAGACTGTTGTAACCATGGGCCTCCTGCGGGCCGTATGAACCATGGGCCTTCTACGGGCCATAGGGTCCATTGGTCTTCTATACGGGCCATAGGATCCATGGGCCTTTTACGGGCTGTAGGATCCATGGGCCTTCTACGGGGCGTAGCATCCATGGACTTTCTACGGGCCATATGATCCATGAGCGTTCTACGGGGTGTAGGATCCATTGGTCTTCTACAGGCCGTAGGATCCATGGGCCTTCCGCGGGGCATATAATCATTTCACCAATCATGGTCGTACTATTCGTGGACCATAACGGGCCGTTAATAGGACGTATTTGATAACTCTATGAAAATAGCCCAACGATTTAATTTTGACATGAAAACAGCCCAACGGGTTTTTTTGACATGAAAACAGCCCAACGTGTTAACGGGCCACAAACGGGCCTAATGTAACCACGGGCTGAATTTGGCCCACAAACGGAACAGGCCAGTAACGGACCATAACTAACCTAATTCTAGAAAGGAGCCCAAGAATAAATGGGCCCTTAGAAGGCTGAAAGTTAACACGGTCTGGAACTGGCGGACGGAATAATGGGCCGTTAATGAGTATAAAGTGATACACTGTTCATTATGGCCCAGTTTCATCTTGGGCCTTTAATGGGACCAGAGTTACGAAGGGCCTCATATGGGCTGAAAGACATCATGAGCCATACATGGGCCGGAAGTTACAACGGGCTGGAATCATATTGGAAGGCCCCGATGAAGCTACTGGCTTAATTCTGATAGGCCATAACGGGTCGGGTGTTAGTGGGCTGTAAATGGGCGATATACGAATATGCCGTTAACAGGCTTTCCGTGGGCCAGCCCGTTACCTTTTGACCAAGTCAAATGGCTCGACCTTTTCACCAGAATGGGCCTCTATTGCGCCGTGCCACGTGTCGACGTATCATAGGCGCCTCCTGTCCAATGAGTGGATGACATCTGCCCCAACGGTGAGCCAACACGTGTTTCCTCCGGCCAATGAGAATTTTACACGTGGAATATCCCCATTGGTCCGGGCTGTTAATGGGTTATTGGTTCCAAAATGGGACCCGATAGTTTAACGGCGAGCCGTTATGATGGATGCCACGTGTTGGTCACCCTTGACGAAAGGACTTCTATGATGCGCGATTTATCGTCATGGAAGTGGACACTTCCGTGATGATAATTTTGGTAATGTTATGGAACACTTCTACGAAAGCACAGATATGACTATCTTGATTCTGTCATAAAATCATCATGGATGTACATGCATGACAGAAAACGTGACCTACTGTGACAAACACGTATCATCACGAAAGTGTATTTTTTTAGTGACAAGATTACCCAGGTTCGGGTCACCTTGCGGTGTAAGACCCTACTCCTGCTTTGTGGTGGATTGCCTCGGGAGGAGGATGAATATGAGCTGCTACAAGGGCGAGCTGCCTCAGGAGGGTGCAAGAATCAATCCTCCTCTATGGGGGCATCTAACCTATATTTATACTGGCCCCAGTCCTCTTCCCCCAAACCTCTAGGCGGGTAGGGATACTACAACAACCAAATTTGAAGGGGGATAGGAGTACATCCTATCCTAACTAAAGGTGGTCTTCGCCCGCAAAGCATCTGGTCATGACGCGGAGGTGGGGTTGGTGATGACTTCCATCTTGCCGAGCCCGTGGTCTTGGTCTTGTTGCACCGAAGGGGAAAGCTTTGGGGCTGCCTTGGGAACTCGCGTGCTGGCCTTGCCTCTTTAGCATCGAAGAGGAAACTGCCCTGGACTATGTCTATTGGCCCCGTACTAGCTCCGTTCATCATGGCTCACGTCACCACGTGCCTTGTGAGGCGGGGTGCAAGCCTAGAGATCCCCGCCCCTCAGGAGGCAACCTCGGGAGGCCGCTCCTCTGGAGGTCTTGATGTAGTTCGCCTCATGAAGCGGGGGCCCTCGTGATGGTATTGCTCGTGGAGTCTTGATACTGGGCCTTGCCGGGCCGTAGGTGGAGCCACACTGAAAGTGCAACTATCCCTGGGTGGTTTTGGTAATTCGTAACAACATATATCTCATTGAGCTAATGCTACTTCAAGATAAATATTTCAGGAAAGCTCAATGATTGGCATGGCATGGATGAGAAAAGTGGATCCCTCAAAATGCTAAGGACAAAAGGATTGGCTCAAGCTCAAAGCACAAGACTCTACATTTTCTATTTTAGTGATCCAAGATCACATTGAGTCTATAGGAAAAGCCAATATTATCAAGGAGGGATGAGGTGTTTCTTAATGGCTTTCTTGCTCAAAATGCTTAGTGATATGCTCCAAAGCCCTCAACTACTTTCTCATATCCACATATGACCTAAACCAAAAGTCAAACTCGGCCCCACTGATTTTTCCTATCCGGAGCCACCGAGTTCAGATGTCATAGCCACTGCTACAAACCCTAGGCAAATCGGTCTCACCGATAGGGATCTCGGTCTCACTGAGATGGGGTTGTAATCTCTCTGTTACCCTTCATAATGTTTCGGTCAAACCGAGATGAGCGATCGGTCCCACTGAGATTACAATGCAAACTCTCTATTTCCTTTTTGTAACGTTTCGGTCTTACCGAGATGAGCGAATCGGTCCCATCGAGTTTGCCTGACCAACTCTCTCGTTAGCTTATTACCAAAATCGGTCCCACCAAGTTTGTGTAACCAGTCTCACCGAGATTCCGTTATGCCCTAACCATAATCATATCAGTCCTACCGAGTTGCATGTCGGTCCCACCAAAAATCCTAACGGTCACATTATTTGCTAAATCGGTCCGACCGAGTTTCTCAATTCGGTCCCACCGAGATTGGTAAGTTGTGTGTAACGGTTAGATTTTGTTTGGAGGCTATATATACCCCTCCACTGACTCTTCATTCATGGAGAGAGCCATCAGAACATGCCTACACTTCCAACATACATTTTCTGAGAGAGAACCACCTACACTTGTGTTGAGACCAAGATATTCCATTCCTACCATATGAATCTTGATCTCTATCCTTTCCCAAGTTGCTTTCCACTCAAATCTTCTTTCCACCAAATCCAAATCCTGTGAGAGAGAGTTGAGTGTTGGGGAGACTATCATTTGAAGCACAAGAGCAAGGAGTTCATCATCAACACACCATGTGTTACTTCTTGGAGAGTGGTGTCTCCTAGATTGGCTAGGTGTCACTTGGGAGCCTCCGACAAGATTGTGGAGTTAAAAGAAGGAGTTTGTAAGGGCAAGGAGATCGCCTACTTTGTGAAGATCTACCCTAGTGAGGCAAGTCCTTCGTGGGTGACGTCCATGGTGGGATAGACAAGGTTGCTTCTTCATGGACCCTTCATGGGTGGATCCCTTCGTGGACTCGCGCACCCGTTACCCTTCGTGGTTTGAAGTCTCCTTCAACGTGGATGTACGATAGCACCACCTATCGGAACCATGAAAAAAACATCCGTGTCTCCTATTGCGTTTGCACTCTCCAAACCCTTCCCTTTACATTCTTGCAAGTTGCATGGTTTACTTTCTGCTGCTCATATACTCTTTGCATGCTTGCTTGAATTCTGTTAAGATTGCTTGACTTGTGCAAAGTTGCTAAAATCTGCCAAGAACTAAAATTGGGAAAATGATAGATTTTTATTTGGTCAAGTAGTCTAATCACCCCCCTCTAGACATAATTTTGATCCTACAAGTGGTATCAGAGCTTTGGTCTCCATTTGCCTTGATCTCCATAGCTTTTGGTGGTCATAGCCTTGGTTTCACAACCTAGGAGAGTATGGCGTCTAGCGAGGGAAATTACCACCGTAGAGGTACTTACATTGATGGTACTAATTTTGCTAGTTGGAAGCATAAGATGAAAATGCATATTCTTGGACATAACCCCGCCGTTTGGGATATTGTGTGTATTGTCTTGCAAGGTGAATTCTTTGATGGGAGAGAACTGAACCATGAAGCTACCGCGGAAGAGTTGAAGATGCTGCAATACAACACTCAAGCTTGTGACATCCTCTTCAACAAATTGTGCCCCGAAGAATTCAACAAAATCAGCCGTCTCGAGAATGCAAAGGAAATTTGGGATACTTTGATTGATATGCATGAAGGTACCGACTCCGTCAAGGAATCCAAGTTGGATGTGCTTCAAAGTCAGCTTGACAAGTTCAAAATGAAGGATGGTGAAGGCGTCGCTGAAATGTACTCTAGGCTTGCTCTTATCACAAATGAGATTGCCGGCTTAGGAAGTGAAGAGATGACCGACAAATTCATCATCAAGAAGATCCTAAGAGCTTTGGACGGAAAATATGATACCATGTGCACATTGATCCAAATGATGCCCAATTACAAAGATCTCAAGCCAACGGAAGTCATTCGAAGAATTGTTGCTCATGAGATGTCACTCAAGGATAAGGAGGAGCTCCACAACAAGTCAAGTGGTGCTTACAAAGCCTCATGTGAAGCTCCCGCATCATCATGTGAGAAACAAACCTTCAATGAAGAATTGAGACTAATGGTGAAGAACTTCAACAAGTTCTACAAGAGTAGAAGCAAGGAAAGAAGTTCCAAGTCAAGGTCATACAATGACAAAAGATCTTCTAGTCATGAGCATAATTGCTACAATTGTGGAAGACCCGGACACTATTCCAATGAGTGTACGTCACCCTACAAAAGAAGAGAAGATTCCCCAAAAAGAAGAAGTAGAAGAGAAGAATCACCATCAAGAGAGAGAAGGAGTAGAGATGATCGTTATGAACGAAGAACATCCCGGAGAAGCAAGGATTCGGAAAGGAAGGACAAGTCCTCAAGGAGCTACACAAAACGAAGACATCAAGCTCATGTTGGTGAATGGGTATCCGGCTCTGACTCTGACAATCAGTCCAAGAGAAGCTATCACTCCGACTCTGAATATACTCAAGATGAAGGTGTTGCCGGTCTAGCACTTGTGTCAACCAACTCCTACGACATATTTGATTCACCAAATGAAGGACTTGGAAGATGCTTCTTGGCTAAAGGCCCAAAGGTATCACACCCCGAGTATGTTGATTTCAATAGTGATGAAGATGACTTGTTAGATGACGATGATTTACTTGTTGACAACTCTAGTGATGAATACTATGATGAAACGTCAATTAATCATGCTAATCAAAATAAAATGAATGACAATGATAAGGAGAAGATTGAGATCCTAACTAAAGAACTAAACACTCTTAAGTTAGCTCATGAAACTATCTTAGGAGATCATCGAGAACTTTTAAGGACTCATGAGAAGTTACACTTTGAAAAGCTCAATCCTGAGCAAGAGCATGAGTTCTTAAAAGCAATCAATGATTATCTTCGCAAGAAAATTTCTTCTTACATTGCCAAGCGTTTACTCTTATCTACTTACATGCCTCAAGTTAAGTCTAGTAACAAGAACAAGAAATATTCTTCCTCTAGTAGTAAAAATAATCATGCTAAATCCAATGTTGTTGCTTCTAGTAGTTCTCTTGATTCCACTAATGATTGTCTTAGCCAAATTACACTTGAGCAAGAAAATAGCTTATTGAAGGGAATTATAGAGAAAGGTGTTTACAAGAGCCTTGCCGGGAGTAAGCAATTTGAGGAAATTGCACGCAAGCAAGGATGGCACCGGAAGAACCAAGGTGTTGGTTTTGAATGAAAGTTCAATGCCAATGGAGTTGAGTGGGAAGAAGATCAATACCCCAAGACAAAGTTTGTTCCTCAACAAGAGAAGTATGATCCTACTTCTTTCAAAGGGACACAAGCTCAAGATGATCTTCCACCACAAGACCACAAGCAAAAAGGCAAGGACAAGCTTCAAGAGGAGATTGATGCATTTGAAGAAGCTCCTAAGGCCTTGGTCAAGTGCGTTCCCAAGACTACGTCAAGTTCTACTTCATCAAGTACAACTACAACTCCAAGGATTCCCATCAAGATGATGTGGATCCCAAAGAAGAAGAACTAGAGAGTTCTTGAGGGTGACTCCGCCAACATATTTCACTCATATCATTTGCAAGAACAAGTGCAATCAACTTCCACATCTTGCACTAGTTCAAGGAGTCACAAACCCTCTTGTTCGTAAGACAAAGGACAAGGTAACCCAATGGAGATCATCTTGTGTGTGCATCGCTCTATGTCTATGGATATCCCTGTTTGTTCCTTGTTGGACTAACCCGTGTAGGTATTGAAAGTGCAAGTCACTCCAATGGATTGCTCCATATGATCTACATCAACATTGAGCATCCACATCTTGAACACCTACATGAAGTCATCATCAACAAAACCAAAGGTTAGTTCATCACTCTTAGGGGGGATCTCACATCTAGGGGGAGCTTTACTCTAAGAATTGAGCTAAAGCAACTCTAATGGTGTGAACACAACAATGCTTTATGTAAAAGTGGTAACCCCACTTGTGCTTAAATGATGAGTATGACCTATGATCAAATGTTCTCATTTGACTCCTAAGTCAATATACTCATATATATCTGACCTAGTCATCGCCAAATGCTTGATAGATGCTAGAATGGTCGTGCATGCTTTGCCACATATTTCATTTTGCCATTTTATTGTGTGAGCATGTTGGTTGCATATTTTACTCATTCGAGGACATCCACTTGTAGTTTTGATTGTTTGGTTTCTTTCTTTTGCCAAGTGGATGGACAAGAATGACTAAGAACCTTCTCTAGCTATCTATGCTTTTCTTGTCTCAAACTCTATTCATGCTACGTCACAAAGTTTGATCAAGTCAGATTCGAACCACTCTGTGTGAGGAGCACTCGGAGTCCCCGATTCGTCATAGACTTAAACTCCAAAACCTCTTTGTGCATTTCGGTCTGACCGATCCATCCATTTCGGTCACACCGAGATCACTAAGTTGATCTAGGTTTTCAATCTCGGTGCAACCGATTTGAACTTTTCGGTCACACCGAGTTGCAGTAACTGCCTGCAGTTATGCACCTCGGTGCCACCGAGTTGTTCCACTCGGTCACACCGACAGGGTCAGGCTATATATACCCCCGGGCCAAAATTTGGAAAATTTTCCGAACCTCTTCGCCCGCGCACTGCCTGCTCTGCCTCCTCGGGTCTCCGGATCGTCCTCCTCGTTGCCAGCGACCTCCCACCACTGGTCTCCGCCGCCATCAACGGGATTCAACTCCGCCATTGCCACCGTAGCAAGTCCATGTATCTTGCCACGATTGAGATCTTCCTATCCAGCGAAAACACTCTGTAGATTAGTTTTGGATTGAAAATTTAGGGTTAGGTTTCCGCCGAACTCATCTCGGACCGACCGAGTTGTAGAAATCGGTCCCACTGATTTGGCTCAGGCCAGTGCACAAGTGATTCTCGGTCTAACCGAGAATTGCAAATCAGTGTGACCGAGATCAGGACTTTGTGAAACCCTAGCAGTCTCTTTGCCACCGAGTTTACAAATCGGTAGCTCACTAGTTTAGGTTCCAAAAGCTGCTTCGGTATCACCGAGTTTACAAATCGGTAGCTCCTTAATGCTTTCTGTGGAAAACTAAAACTAAGTTTTTGACTCAATTCTTTTGCAAAAACCTCTGTGCTTTGTGATGCTCATCCACTCTACTTCATCTATATCTATTCACATGGTCTGTTGTCGGAGTTTGCACCATGTCAGATCAGAGTGAAAGTCAGAACAATTCTGAGGAGCAAGTTCAGATGAGTGAGGGAACTAGTCCCTCTAGCAGCTATGATGATGGCAGTAGGAGCACACCCAGCAACTTGCCAAAAGCAGCCACCAGGGCCAGAAAGAAGAAAACCTTAGATTCTGAAGATGAGGACTATGTGGCTATTGAGGATGAGGCCACCTCAAAGAAGAAAGTGCTGAAGAAGGAATATGGCACAACTGCCACCACTAAGCCAGGGATGCAGAAGAAGGCACCTGCAAGGAGAATTCCCACCTCCAAACCTAGGAAGGTTGCTACTGGTGAAACCATGAAGTTCACCATTGAGTCTGAAGATGAAGAGGAAGAGGTTGCTGCACCAGAACCTAAAGCTCAAAAGCTAATCGGAGATGCTATAAGGTCAGGGGCTTCTCCATCTAAGCCCAAAGATGCTCCCAAGGCTGCTGCTCCAAAACCCAGGTCTGCACCCAAGAGGAACACCAGGAGTATTCCAGCTGCAGAGAAGAACAAGGCCCCAGTGCCTGAAGTAGCTGAAGAAGAAGATGAAGACTCACTAGTTTTGAGAAAGCTGAAGCCCAAGATCCCAGATCATAATGATGCTCACCCAGTTGCAGAAGACATGAAGCTCAGGAAGAATGCAAGACTGAGACAGTGGAGATGGACTAACCCCTATGCAGTCAGGAGAAGAACTGCCGTGGACTACATGTTCCATACTAAGGAACAACATGATTTCTATGAGACAGTGCTGCTTGACAAGAAGCCCATAGTCTACGACATGATATGGGTTGATTGGTACTATATCAAGAAGAATGAAGAGCACTATCCTGGAGTCTATGACAGTTTCAAGTCTTGTGGAGTAGTAGACTTTGTTGGGCATAAGCTCACAAAGTGGAATGATGGGCTCATTATGCAGTTCTACTCCACAACTCATTTCTACCCAGATGGGAGGATATTTTGGATGTGTGAGGGTACCAGGTACCAATCAACAGTTGAGGAATGGTTTGAATTGATCAATTCTCTAAATGAGAATGAGGGTGACTTGGATGTCTATGCCAAGAAGAAGAAAGATCACAGCTCCATGGCTCACATGTACAAAGAGATCCCAGACGCTACACTTGAGACACACAAGTTTGGATCTGTACATCATCTGTTGTCAGGACTGCCCACTATCAATTGGATTTTCAGGCACACTTTGCTGCCCAAGTCAGGTGATCACAAGATGATCAGAGACCATGCAATTAACTTGCTTCATATATGTGATGTGCCTCAAAAGTTTAAAGTCATGAGCATGATTGTGGAAACAATCAAAAGGACTGCTGCTGATCAAAAGAGGAGTTGTGGGTATGCCCCACAGATTCAGGAGCTTATAAACTCCAAGATGGGCACTAGCACATATCTCTTGGACAAGGAACACCTGCCCATCTACCCTGATTTTGAGGACAACACTGTTGTGATGGATGAAAATGAACCATCTTCTATGCATGCACAAGAGAAGAAGGAGAAGGCAAGGGCTCAGAAGGCTGCTAAGATGCCAACTGCTGAAGAGGCATCTCAGATTGTCAAACTTCAATAGATTTTACTTCCTAAACCAAAAGTGAAACTACACTACTAGGCATGGTACAAGCGTATGAAGCACATATAATTTCAGATTGATGATATTCAATTCATTCAACAATTTACTCATAGGATCGAGTCAACCCACACCGAGCAACCAAGAAAATCTCAGGCAAAGTGCATATCACGATGATCACCCGAACACGAGCCCGTCGAAAACAGGACTCGATCTCTCACAAGACCCAGGACAGTCTTGGAAGAGCTACTAGACAAATAATGCCCCATACACTCGGCCTTACTTAATACAAACCCAACCCACAGGCTTTGACCTTGTTGGCTGGTCAGGTAGGTGGCAAAGAGTGGAGAATCTATCCTCGGACTCATACCCCCCAGTAGAAGATCACCCTCATACGGTGAGGATGACGCCCTGACGATCTACGAAACTTTCTTCTCGAACAATCAGAGGAAAAGGGCCCTTCGAGAGCTTGTCTAAGTCCACCAAGTCATAGCCGCAAACACCTGGGCTGACACATCAATTTCTTTTGACGAGAAAGACGAACCAAGGGGCCGCTCCGACCGAGCGCCCACTGCATTAGTCCTCGACCCTATAGCGGGCGGCTTTAGACTAACCAAGGTGCTTATGGATGGAGGTAGAGGTTTAAACCACATTTACGAGGATTCCCTTGATAAAATGTAGTTCGATAGATTCCGAGTCGAGCAGAGCCGAACTACCTTTCGAGGAATTATCCCAGGCCGAGAGGCACGCTACTCCGGACGCGTCACCATGGACGTAGTATTCGACACTCCAGAGAACTACAGGTCCGAAGAGTTGCTCTTCCACATTGTGCATTTCCATAGCGGATACCATGCCCTATTAGGATGTGAGGCATTCTCAAGGTTTTAGGCTGTACCACATTACGGGTACATGAAACTAAAAATGCCAGGGCCCAATGGCGTGATTCCAATCACGAGCGATACGAATAGAGCCCTTCGGTCCGAGAACAAAACAACATCTCTCGCCCTCGAAACATTGTCTGAGGCCTTGGCAGCCGAGGAACTAACCACACTTCGCACAATGGTGGATCGGGATGATGTCACCCTCAGCAAGAGGCCCAAGTCCACATCATTTAAGCCAGCTGACTAGACCATTAAATTCCAAGTGCATCCAACGGACCCCAACAAAACAACAACCATTGGAGCCCTGCTGGACCCCGCGGTCGATGAAGCGTTACGCGCATTCCTATGCAAGAATTGGGACATATTCGTCTAGCATCCTTTAGATATGCCGGGAATACCGCGAAGACTGGTGGAGCACAGCCTAAACATAATTAAAGCCTTCAAGCCAGTCAAACATGTGCTTCAATGATTCTCCGAACCCGAGTGTCAAGCTATAGGGGAAGACCTAGCCAAATTACTTGAAGCCGGATTCATCAGAAATAGGACACCCGGAGTGGTTGGCAAATCTGGTCATGGTGCCCAAAAAGAACAAATCACTACAAGAAAGACACATTCATGATATTTTGGCCCGAACGAGTTTTTTTCTATCATGCTTATGAAACTTCTATGATGATAATTGTGACAAAAACAAGTATCATCATAGATGTGGTGGGCTCCTACTTCTATGACAAAAAATCATGATAGAAAATGGGTTTTTCGTCCTGGGTAGGCTAGGGACGCACCTGCATGACATTCTTTGGGCCATCCATGGCGGAAAAAATCATGGTAGAAGCAAGGACAGGGAATATATCGGGGAGTTCACGGTTATGGTGGGTGGTCGGGGCCGAGCAATGCACGGAGGTTTGCGCGTTTCTCTCGTATACACGTACGCGTGTGTGTGCGAGGTGCTGGCCCTAAATAAACCCAAATGAGGCATTCGCTTACTGAACCCGAGCGATTGCACTACCTACGTTACTGAACCCGAGCATCGATCCCTTGGCTATTAACTGAACCGAGCGATTCCTTCGCTATTGCTGCTAACTGAAGACGATCGAACCAGTTGCTGCCTCTTGATGAAAAATGACTGTTGTTGGGGGTTGGATGAAAAGTTCCTGGTGGGGGTTGGATGAAATGAACCCCGTGGTAGTAGTAGGCCGTTGCCGCTGGATGAACAGGACCCCGATCAAGAGGAGGCCGCCACAACCGAGCCGGTTGGGGGTAGATGAACAGAACCCTGTGGAGGGTTGGTTGAATAGGACCCCATGTGGAGGGCTAGTTGAATAGTAGCCGGTGGAGACTGGATGAGCAGGACCCTGTGGTGAACAGTAGCTGGTGGAGGCTGGAGGAAGTCAGCGGTGGATGAACAGTAGCCCGTGGAGGCTGGAGGAAGTTCATGGTGGATGAACAGTAACCCGTGGAGATTGGAGCTAGGAACTAGATGGTAGATGAATAGTTGCCCGTGGAGTCCCGTTTTGCGGTACGCCACACCCCTCCTGATGATCAGGACATCGTTCCAACTGTAGGCGCTCCAACACAAGTCGTATTCCTCTGTTTTGCAGTACACCACGCCCCTCCTGATAAACAGCACCATATTTTGACCATAGGAGCTCGAACACAAGTCTGTTTCCTCCATTTTGTGGTACGCCAGACCCCACCCGATGAACGGGATCCTGTTTCGATCGTAGACGGTCGAACAGAAGGCCGTTTCCTCTGTACCACGGTACGCCAGACCCCATTTTGGCTGTTCCGTCCAAGCCGATTCTGAGCAGGATGCATTCCATTGCCTCCTGATGAGCACGACACAGTTTCTCCGTTCCGACCTAGCCGGTTGGCTTCCGATGAAGAGGACGCCATTGCTGCCATATGTTGCCTTTCCATGTACCCGAGCCCTGGCCGTACATATGCGTGAGTAGGCGTTCGAGACCCCGCCCGTATGTACATACATGGCCTTATTTTTTGGCATGTGGTTGTACATACGTGTACACGGTTTAGAAGGGACTGCGTTGGGGGCTCTACTACTACAGTGTTGCTGCTTGTTCGGCCATGGTTCACCATTGCAGAGAGACCGATCGACCAGTATGTATGTACACATTCATGACCAGACAGAAAATGCTAGGTACGCTTCGACTGGCTAGGTCCCAGTTGTTAGGGAGGACAAGGAGGCACTTCCTTGTGTGCGAAGATATATCTGGTGGGTCCCAGCTGTCAGGGGGAAGAATCATTTTTTGCCGTGATATGGACACACTTGCTTGCATGCGAAGATGTAGCTGGTGGGTCCATTTGTTAGCCTCACCGCGTGGAGTCCTCTTCCGATGGTTGTACTCGTTTGTTGACCATGTTGACCACTCCGCGTGGACAGCACCCGGGTGGTCGACGACGGCGAGGCCTAGGAAGGGAACGATGCATATCCAGGGAAGACGAGGCAGGTGATGCCCACGCAGAGGGGGGGTACGAGGGTTCACTAGTTCGGTTGCGGTGTGAGGCTGCTGTTGCCGAAAAATAACAAGAAGTGATGGTGAGTAGAGGAATTGCCTGGACGGCGATGGGAGTAGGGTGGGCCAGTGAGTCCTGCGCGATAGCACAAACGACCATGGGAGGGGGTAGTAGGCGGTACCGTCGGCGGTGGTTTGGGCGGCTGAAGCGAGAATATCCGAGATTGAAGAAGAAGCACGACATCCGTTGGATGGACATCCAACGGCCACTGCTCCTAGAATCGTATGTTGACTATAAGTTGACAAAGCCTTGTGCATGCGTCAACTTAGTTGCCCACAAGTGTGTGGTAGAGAACCTATAGCCCATTTGCGGTTTGTAAGAATGTACAACCTATTTTTCAATTCTATTGGAATCGACTACATCCCATGTAAAGTTTGTTAAAATTACAGCCCATTTTCTCGCTAGGACAACGATTAATAATTTCAACCAACCGCTCAAAACAGGATTGAATAAAATTTCCCTCATTTCTATGTGATCCAAAATATTTTTATCCTAAAATTTCAAGTCATATTAAACATAATTTAAAAATGAATTTGTATTACGTAAAAATCCAATGAAATAATGCACGCGCAACAAGTTCAAAATCCGAAAAAATGTTTTTAACTTATTACGTGTTTGGTGCATTTTTTATAGTTACTACCCAGTTTTTATAATACATCCCATTTATTATTTCTTAAAGCCCATTTTCTTGTTAAGCCTAATGCATCCCTCCTAGGAAAGATTTGCAGCCCAGCGGGGCAGAGAATAACAAGTTGACCTGGGCTGGGTATTCCTCAAAAAAGAAGTATAGCTGGGCTAGTCATTTTTAGCTTGAAAATATTAATATCAGGGATGGATATTTGGTCGACATAAAATAATACCTGGGCTAGACGGGCCACAACCCGCCCAGTTCATATGGAAAGTCAAGAAATTCTAATCGAGACATCGAGAAATTGTGCTGATAGAAAACTCTGAGGAAAGAAAAAAAGTAGACCCATACCATAATTTTCAAATCTTTTTCTATTTAGTAGTCTAAGTTTCTCGATGAGGATAATTAATTCGGTCGTTGTGGTCGAGTTCTATTATGCATTTCTGACTACATTCTCCATAGGGGCATCTTCTTTCTCCAATCTTGGATTAGGGAAGAACGAGATATTCGCGACTATTGGCGGTTTCATTATGGGGCAGCTCATGATCTTCATATCGATCTATTATCCACCTCCGTATCTATTCTTTCCTAGCTAAACAGGTGGGAGATCTATCCAATTTGGTTCTATTATATCATGGACTCGAAAAACGGATCTGAATTTGACTAAAAACCCTGCTCCTCTAAACAACAACAAAAACATCGCTCAAGAAAAACTCTGCTCACACCTCAAAAACACAAATACTGCTCAAGCTGATGGGCCCCAGCTATTGGACTTTCATTGTGCAATTCTCTCATCTATTGACTATATAGGTTGACAATGGTGTGGGACCGTGATGTCGGGCAACCAGCAGGAAGCAAAAAAAGTTATAGTTCTATATAATAAGGACGCACTCGCGTACATGTGGCTATGGCCCTGGTGGGTCCCCACTGTGATCCTCTCCAGTTAAAGTCATCTCCTGATTCCCGATGCTCGTTGACCATGTTGACAACACGAGACGGTGTCACTACATCGAGCGCAACAACTAGAAGCACGACGGAGAGGGCCTCGTGGGCCCTATGGATGGTTTGATAGAGCGCGTGCTGCTCATTCAGGAAGCCAAGATCATAGGGCCACATGTCTGTGATGGCATTGTCATTCCCTTGTTCGCCAGCGATTCGTCCTTCCGCGAGCCGCTTCTCGTTGAGGAGACGGAGGTTGTAGCATAGATCCTCCTGCACTGGTAGCTCGTCCGCCATTAGAGCATCAAAGTGCGGTCGCATCTTCTCAATGGTGAACACGGCACGAACCGGCTTGGGCGGTGGTGCCGGCTCCTGGTCAGAAGCCACGTCCATCGTTTGATTGTTCGTCACTCAGCTCGGCGAGCTCGCTGGCGAGTCAGCATGTCCGGCTGCTGGACCGACCTGCTGCCAAGCGCGATTCTGACCGCCCTGGCCCACCTAGACCGCCTCCCTCGCCCGTGCGCGCTTTCCGCCCGAAACGGTCAGCGCCGCCCGTGCCGCTTCCAAGTAAAGGTGTTTGCTCCGTGTTCAAATGACACAAGTGTCGTCTGGCCGCCCGTCTGCCACCCACATTAATGATACACAGTTGTCAAGGCGGCTACTCCGGCGCCACCCATCCGTCCCTCCGCCACCCACAATTGTGTATAAACTGCTGCGCCACCATTGTCGTAGTCATCCGACTCCTTTCCTTTTCTCATGTACACACCACTCCCACCATGGCTTCCTCACGCTCCAGCGCTCTTCGGGACAGGTAGACAACGGACAAGAAGGACATGGTAGCAATTGATGCCAACTGGCTGGCTGGCTGGCAGCCGGAGGATGACAACGTCCCAATGGAGAACCTGGTAGTCGACGATCCGGCACCAACCCCCTCCTCCACGCCATCCTTGCCAGTGCATTGCACCATGGCCATCAGCAAGGACCGTGCCCAATACATGGACATGGTGAGGCAGAAGCGTGACGAGAAGTTCCAGGAGGGGTAGGCCGATGCCGCCTACAATCACCATGTCCTCTAGGAGCACCTGCAGGCAAAGGAGCAGATCGCCATGGAGCGGGCGGAGCAGGAGGCGCTGCTCGAGTCGTATCGCTCCACCCATGAGAGCTGCCTCGCGCGCTAGCGGTACCGCATGCGGGTGCGGAGGTTGCGGCCGCCTACAAAGAGGGCGATGAAGCGGATGAGGTGCTATTTGGCGGGACCGACGACATAGAAAACGAGGAAGAGTAGAACACGGTTGGTCGCCGGCGCTCGGGTCCAAGTAAGGCCACCACTGCTACCCTCCGGTTGAAACCTAGCTTGGTGGGTTGAACATTGACGGCTGATACGTCTCCTACGTATCTATTATTTTTTATTGTTCCATGCTATTATATTACCCTTTTTGGATGTTTATGGGCTTTATTTTACACATTTATATCATTTTTGGGACTAACCTACTAACCGGAGGCCCAGCCCGTATTGCTGTTTTTTTGCCTATTTCAGTATTTCGAAGAAAAGGAATATCAAACGGAGTCCAAACGGAATAAAACCTTCGGGAGCATGATTTTTGGAACGAACGTGATCCAGAGGACTTTGAGTGCAAGTCAAGAGGCAGCCGAGGCTCCCACAAGATAGGAGGGCGCCCCCCTCTATAGGGCGTGCCCCCTGTCTCATGGGCCCCTTGGGCATCCACCGACGTACTTCTTCCTCCTATATAAGCCTACGTAAAGGGCAGCCCCAGTGCATGTAGCTCCCGCTTGCGCAGGGTCTGGGGAAGGGTCCGACCACTTTGGGTCTATTGTACGCAGCCTTTCCCTACATTTCTGCAAGAGGCTGTTTCCAGGACTTGAACCAGTGACCTCATGGTCACAAGGCAGCATCTTTACCACTGCGCCAAGGCTCCCCTTCTATATAAGCCTACGTACCCCGAAAAAATCCAAGGAGCAGACGAAACACAATTTCCACCACCGTAACCTTCTGTATTCATGAGATCTCATCTTGGAGCCTTCACCGGCACTCTGCTGGAGGGGGAATCGACCATGGAGGGCTTCTACATCAACATCCTTGCCCCTCCGATGAGTTGTGAGTAGTTTACCACAGACCTACGGGTAAATAGTTATTAGCTAGATGGCTTCTTCTCTCTTTTTGGATCTCAATACAATGTTCTCCCCCTCTCTTGTGGAGATCTACTCGATGTAAACTCGTTTTGCGGTGTGTTTCTCGAGATCCGACGAATTGTGGGTTTATGATCAAGTTTATCTATGAATAATATCTGAATCTTCTCTGAATTCTTTTATGTATGATTGAGTTATCTTTGCAAGTCTGTTCGAATTATCAGTTTGGTTTGGCCTACTAGATTGATATTTCTTCCCATGGGAGAGGTGCTTAGCTTTGGGTTCAATCTTGCGGTGTCCTTACCCAGTGACAGAAAGGGTTGCAAGGCAAGTATTGTATTGTTGCCATCGAGGATAACAAGATGGGTTTATATCATATTTCTTGAGTTTATCCCTCTACATCATGTCATCTTGCTTAATGCGTTACTCTGTTCTTATGAACTTAATACTCTAGATGCAGGCAGGAGTCGGTCGATGTGTGGAGTAATAGTTGTAGATGCAGGCAGGAGTCAGTCTATTTGTCACGGACGTGATGCCTATATACATGATCATGCCTAGATAACCTCATAATCATTCGCTTTTCTATCAATTGCTCGACAGTAATTTGTTCACCCACCGTAATACTTATGCTATCTTGAGAGAAGCCACTAGTGAAACCTATGTCCCCCGGGTCTATCTCTTATCATATTTGCTTCCAATCTACTTTTATTTGCATCTTTACTTTTTGCAACTATATTATAAAATACCAAAAATATATTTATCTTATCTTACTATCTTTATTAGATCTCACTTTCGCAAGTGGCCGTGAAGGGATTGACAACCCCTTTATTGTGTTGGTTGCGAGTTCTTTGTTTGTTTGTGTAGGTGCGTGGGACTTTTGAGGAGCCTCCTACTGGATTGATACCTTGCTTCTCAAAAGCTGAGGGAAATACTTACGCTACTATTGCTGCATCACCCTCTCCTCTTCGAGGAAAACCAACGCAAGCGCAAGACGTAGCAAGAAGGATTTCTGGCGCCGTTGTCGGGGAGGTCTTCGCTGAAGTCAAGACATACCAAGTACCCATCACAAACCCATCTCCCTCGCATTTACATTATTTGCCATTTGCCTCTCGTTTTCCTCTCCCCCACTTCACCCTTGCCGTTTTATTCGCCATCTCTTTCCCAATCTTCTCTCTCTCTCTCTCTCTCTTTGCTTGCCCTTTCGTTTACTCGTTTGGTTGGAATAGATGCTTATTTATTGCTAAACATAGAACCTAAGATCTATGGATCCTCATCCGCTTGCTAATCTTTTTAAGAGATCCAATTATGATGAACCAATTGCTAGTGAGTTTTGTGCACTAGATTATCTTTATGAAGCCTTGCTCAAAATTTGTGAATCCGAAAATTATGATGAAGAAATTTATGAACAGATTCACAATAACTCCTTGAATAGAAAGCATGATTGCAATGATTTCCTATAAATTCTCTTGATGTCAATTGTGCTAATAATATGCAAAACCCCAAGCTTGGGGATGCTAGTTTTGCTATGTCTACTACTTGTTTCAATGATCATGATTGGGGTGATTCTTCTTATAACCTTGAAAATTTATTTAACCCCCATGATGAATATGAGATTGATAATAGTGTTTGCAATATTATTGGAAGTGGGTTTGGAAGAGTGTCAACTTTAGATCCCACATATTTGGATTTTGATCAATCTTATGAAATTTTAGATAAAAGTGGGTTTCGAGAGTTCATGACTTCAGTTAATGTTAATCCCACTATCTTGGAAGAGTGTCAACTTTGCATGAATGTGGATCATGTTGAGAATATATTATGTGATAGCTATTTTTTTGAATTTTCCTATGATCCTACATGTAATTATTATGAGATAGGAAAATATGGTCGTAGAAATTTTTATCTTACTAAATTACCTCTCGTCATGTTGAGATTGCTATCATCTCTTTCTTCTTCCTTGCATATGCTAGTTTTTGCTTGCCTTGAAAATTTGTTTGCTTATAATATGCCTATGCATAGGAAGTATGTTAGACTTAGATGTGTTTGTCACATGTTTCATGATGCTCTCTTTGCGCTTCAATTCTTGTCTTTCATGCGAGCATCATTAAAATTATCAATGCCTAGCAAAAAGGCTTTAAAGAAAAGCGCTTGTTGGGAGACAACCCAATATTTTTCCTTGCTGTTATTTAATAAATCTTGCATATACCTTCTGTTTAGATGTGTTTTTATCTTTTAATTAGTGTTTGTTCCAAGTAGAACCTATAGGATAACCTATGATGATAGTTGATTTGATTCTGCTGAAAAACAGAAACTTTGCGTGCACGAATATAATTTTGTTAAATCATGGGAACGTGATTTTGCGTTGATTTGTTTTGCTTCTGGTCAATAAACAAATTTTCCAGTACTTACTATTTTGGTAGGATTTTTAGAGTTCCCTAAGTTTGCGTTAGTTACAGATTGCAACAGACTGTTCTATTTTTGATAGATTCTGTTTTTCGTGAGTTGTTTGCTTATTTTGATCCATCTATGGATAGTAAAATAGTTTATAAACCATAGAGAAGTTGGAATACAGTAGGTTTAACACCAAAATAAATAAATACTGAGTTCATTATAGTACTTTATGTGGTGGTTTTGTTTTCTTTCACTAACGGAGCTTATAAGATTTCTTGTTGAGTTTTGTGTTGTGAAGTTTTCAAGTTTTGGGTAAAGCTTTTATGGACTATGGAATAAGGAGTGGAAAGAGCCTAAGCTTGGGGATGCCCATGGCACCCCAAGATATTCATGGATAGCCAAAATCCTAAGCTTGGGGATGCCCCGGGAAGGCATCCCCTCTTTCGTCTTCGTTCATTGGTAACTTTACTTGGAGCTATATTTTTATTCGCCACATGATATGTGTTTTGCTTGGAGCGTCGTGTATTATATTAGTCTTTGCTTTTTAGTTTACCACAATCATCCTTGCTGTACACACCTTTTGGGAGAAGCCTATTTGATTAGAATTTGCAAGAATACTCTATGTGCTTCACTTATATCTTTTGAGCTTGATAGTTTTTGCTCTATTGCTTCACTTATATCTTTTAGAGCACGGTGGTGACTTATTTTTGTAGAAATTACTAGTCTCTCATGCTTCACTTATATCTTTTTGAGAGTCTTTTAGAACAACATGGTGTTTTGTATGGTTATAAAATTGGTCCTAGAATGGTAGGCATCCAAGTTGGGTATAATAAAAACTATCATATGAAGTGAATTGGATGCTATGATCAATTTGATACTTGATAATTGTTTTGAGATATGGAGGTAGTGATATTAAAGTCATGCTAGTTGGGTGATTATGAATTTAAAGAATTCTTGTGTTGAAGTTAGCAAGTCTCATAGCATGCACGTATGGTTAAAGTTGTGTAACAAATTTGAAACATGAAGTGTACCTGGCTTGTGCATCCTTATGAGTGGCGGTCGAGGGCCAGCGATGGTCTTTTCCTACCAATCTATCCCCCTAGGAGCATGCGCGTAGTACTTGATTTTTGATGACTTCTAACTTTTTGCAATAAGTATATGAGTTCTTTTGACTAATGTTGAGTCCATGGATTATACGCACTTTTACCTTTCTGCCATTTCTAGCCTCTTCGGTACCGTGCATTGCCCTTTCTCACCTTGAGAGTTGGTGCAAACTTCGCCGGTGCATCGAAACCCCGTGATACGATACGCTCTATCACACATAAACCTCCTTATATCTTCCTCAAAATAGCCACCATACCTACCTATTATGGCATTTCCATAGCCATTCCGAGATATATTGCCATGCAACTTTCCACCGTTCCGTTTTTCATCATCATGACATACTTTACTTTTGTCATATTGCCATTGCATGATCATGTAGTTGACATTGTATTTGTGGCAAAGCCACCATGCATTATTTTTCATACATGTCACTCTTGATTCATTGCACCATCCCGGTACACCACTGGAGGCATTCATATAGAGTCATATCTTGTTCTAGTTTTGAGTTGTAATTCATATGTTGTAATCAATGAAAGTGTGATGATCATCATTATTAGAGCATTGCCCAAAAAAGAAAAAAAAGAAAGGCCAAAAGAAAAAAAATAAAGGCCCAAAAAAAGAAAAAAGAAAAAAAAGAAAATAAATAAAAAGGGCAATGTTACTATCTCTTTTTCCACACTTGTGCTTCAAAGTAGCACCTTGTTCTTCATGTAGTGAGTCTTATATATTGTGCTTCAAAGTAGCACCATGTTTTTCATATAGTGAGTTTCATAAGTTTTCTTTTTCATACTAGTGGGAATTTTTCATTATATAACTTGGCTTGTATATTCCTACGATGGGCTTCCTCAAATGCCCTAGGTCTTCGTGAGCAAGCAAGTTGGATGCACACCCACTAGTTTTCTTTTGTTGAGCATTCATTTATAGCTCTAGTGCATCCATTGCATGGCAATCCTTACTCCTCATGTTGACATCAATTGATGGGCATCTCCATAGCCCGTTGATTATCCCCGTCAATGTGAGACTTTCTCCTTTTTTGTCTTCTCCACACAATCCCCATCATCATATTCTATTCCACCCATAGTGCTATATCCATGGCTCACGCTCATGTATTGCGTGAAGGTTGAAAAAGTTTGAGATTATTTGTGTATGAAAAAATTGCTTGGCTTGTCATCGGGGGTGTAGAAGTTGGGAACATCTTTGTGTGACGAAAATGAAGCATAGCCTAACTGTATGATTTTGTAGGGATGAACTTTCTTTTGCCATGATATTTTGAGAAGACATGATTACTTTGATTAATATGCTTGAAGTGTTACTATTTCTTTTATCAATATGAACTTTTATTTTGAATCATTTGGATCTAAACATTCATGCCACAATAAAGAAAATTACATTATGAACTATGATAGGTAGCATTCCACATCAAAAATTCTCTTTTTATCATTTACCTACTCGAGGACGAGCAGGAATTAAGCTTGGGGATGCTTGATACGTCTCCAACGTATCTATAATTTTTGATTGTTCCATGCTATTATATTACCCTTTTTGGATGTCTATGGGCTTTATTTTACACATTTATATCATTTTTGGGACTAACCTACTAACCGGAGGCCCAGCCCGTATTGCTGTTTTTTTGCCTATTTCAGTATTTCAAAGAAAAGGAATATCAAATGGAGTCCAAACGGAATGAAACCTTCGGGAGCGTGATTTTTGGAACGAACGTGATCCCCAGGACTTGGAGTGCAAGTCAAGAAGCAGTCGAGGCTCCCACGAGATAGGAGGGCGCCCCCCCCCTCAATAGGGCGCGCCCCTGTCTCGTGCCCCTCGGGTGTCCACCGACGTACTTCTTCCTCCTATATAAGCCTACGTACCCCGAAAACATCCAGGGAGCATACGAAACACAATTTCCACCACCGTAACCTTCTGTATCCGTGAGATCTCATCTTGGAGCCTTCGCCGGCACTCTGCCGGAGGGGGAATCGACCATAGAGGGCTTCTACATCAACATCCTTGCCCCTCCGATGAGTTGTGAGTAGTTTACCACAGACCTACAGGTCCATAGTTATTATCTAGATGACTTCTTCTCTCTTTTTGGATATCAATACAATGTTCTCCCTTCTCTTGTGGAGATCTATTCGATGTAAACTCTTTTTGCGGTGTGTTTGTTGAGATCCGGTGAATTGTGGGTTTATGATCAAGTTTATCTATGAATAATATTTGAATCTTCTCTGAATTCTTATGTATCATTGAGTTATCTTTGCAAGTCTCTTCAAATTATCAGTTTTGTTTGGCCTACTAGATTGATCTGTCTTGCCATGGGAGAAGTGCTTAGCTTTGGGTTCAATCTTGCGGTGTCCTTACCCAGTGACAGAAAGGGTTGCAAGGCACGTATTGTATTGTTGCCATCGAGGATAACAAGATGGGGTTTATATCATATTGCTTGAGTTTATCCCTCTACATCATGTCATCTTGCTTAATGCGTTACTCTGTTCTTATGAACTTAATACTCTAGATGCAGGCAGGAGTTCGTCGATGTGTGGAGTAATAGTAGTAGATGCAAGCAGGAGTCGGTCTACTTGTCACGGACGTGATGCATATATACATGATCATGCCTAGATAACCTCATAATTATTCGCTTTTCTATCAATTGCTCCACAGTAATTTGCTCGCCCACCGTAATACATATGCTATCTTGAGAGAAGCCACTAGTGAAACCTATGTCCCCCGGGTCTATCTCTTATCATATTTGCTTCCAATCTACTTTTATTTGCATCTTTACTTTTTGCAACTATATTATAAAATACCAAAAATATATTTATCTTATCTTACTATCTTTATTAGATCTCACTTTCGCAAGTGGCCGTGAAGGGATTGACAACCCCTTTATTGCGTTGGTTGCGAGTTCTTTGTTTGTTTGTGTAGGTGTGTGGGACTTTTGAGGAGCCTCCTATTGGATTGATACCTTGGTTCTCAAAAACTGAGGGAAATACTTACGCTACTATTGCTGCATCACCCTCTCCTCTTCGAGGAAAACCAACGCAAGCTCAAGACGTAGCAACGGCCAATTAGCTTCTTGGCGGCGACGTGGAGTTAGAGAGCTGTGCTGGAGAAGAGGGTTCTGTTCGGCTCAGCCGGACACGGGAAATGGGCGCCGGAGATCATATATTAGGCTAATTAATTATAACTCTAGTGCACCCCTTTTTAGTTGAAGAATGTATGCAATGTAAAGAAATCCGACATCTTTATATGAAATAAGGCAGTGTATGAACAAATTTAGTTTGATTACTGGGAATTATTGTATCACTGGCATTGGATGAACATGCAAAACAATATGTACTAGCATTATTCCCAGGACGCATGGTGTTTACCTTGTTTCCAGCAGTTTCACACTTACAAAAAGTTTGAGCAGCTTTTTTGCGTGCCTGTACATTGCAATCAAACTCACAGGCCTGGAAATTCATAGAGAACATTCAAAACAATCGATGATTACGCATCCCAGTGATTCGCATGTCAGAGCCAATATTTAGTTCACAACTAAAGAATAAAGAAAAATTGATTGATGATGCTGACAGCAAAGGGCGTCCCGTTCGAAAATATCAAACGCATGTCTTCTCGTTAACATCAATGAGCAAAATTTGACAAGGTTGTCCCATTCCAAAATATCAAATGTGTGTCTTTGCGTACATCAATGAGAAAACCTTGACAAGGTTTTCCCATTCCAAAATATCAAATGCCTACGATTGTGGAATGGGCGGGGTTTGCCATCAGTTCAGACATTGACATGTCACCTTGTGCTAAATAAACCAGCTGTTCTTTTTGTGCAGTTCCACTAAAATCAACCAACTTCGCGCGTAGCTTGTATGATTTCACCTTTATATGTTGCAATGCCTTGAACATATATGCACGTCCTTTCTTGTAGCTAATTTTGTGGCTGGAGGTGGAAATGAATGATTCAAGAACATTCGATGTATTGTGCATGATGAAGTATAATGGAGGGCACGAACCATCAGAACATTTTCTGCAGTTCCCATTGAAATCAAGCTGAGCATCCCTGTTTGCATAAATACAAAAGAAGTGATTAGTATAAAGCAAACTATACTATGAATTGACAGTTTAAATAGGCAACCTATATGATCCATGCAGAGAACACATTTTAAAAAATGGAATTCACCGGAAAGAATCCTAAAACAACATTGTATTGGCCATCACAACAACAAAGATGGAGATCCGCGAGTCCTTCTGAGTTGAAGTTAGATTGTTCTTGTGAGCAGTAATGTAACCATGCTTCAACTGCTTCCTTTAGATATGAAGAGGATGATCCTGTTTTGCAAAGACAGGAGAACAACTAAATGCTAACACCCTTGTTTTCTCGAAAAAAAGGAAATGAAATATTTAGAACAACACAGATGAAGCACTTCTCGAGGACAATACCACTTTCTCACGACAGTAGCTAACAATAGCACAACACCAATAGAGATGAGAAAGCTCAATCATATGGATGAAATCCATGGGCCGGTACCAACCTTTTTTAGGAGGCTCATTGCGTAGAGCATACAGATGAAGCACTTCTTGGGAACCATCCGTTATTATCTACTATGGTTGCCATGCTTACTATATACTCCTCGATTAGTTTAATGTTTCCAACATCTTCCTTGTGCAGTTCCACTATATGTTATCTTCAAATGAGATCCCTGTTTGCACGAGTAGAGATAATTACATATTACATTAAGGGTGGCATCAAATCAAGTGGCAAAACAATTGCTCGTTCTAGCCATAGCAATAAATTAAGATGCAAACTACATCATTACTTGTGTCATCACAGTTCCAATGCTTCATTACAGCATCGAGAGTTGATTTTTCTTTTTCTTTCACTTGTTCTTCCCCTTCATCACTTGGTTCATTAACAGACAAGCTTTGCCTTCAATGTAAGATTTGGCATGTCAATTAGGGAGCACAAGTATAGCACTAAACAACGACATTAATTTTCTAATGACAGTAGCAAATTACAAGCCAACAATTGTGAAATATCATTATCTTACCTCAATGGGATATTACGGTGCACATACAAATTGGAAGTCTGCTCTCCATTTGTCCAGTTCACTAAAATCAAGCAACATTACTGTATAAGTAGCACAACATATGAAAGCACACTGCATAATCATGTCAAAGAAGGCCAGTATTGACCTCTCATGACCCAGAATTCAAACAACTCACAAGAAGAAGATCTGAAACAAATTTGCCAACACGGATAGGAAGTCAGATCTCCTCTTGTGCAGTTCCACTAAGATCAAGCAATAAAGCAACATTGTCGGTGTGAGATTTTGGTTGAACTTCAGAAAACACTCTTAAAACAAAAGTGTTTTGTCAGTGCACCAGAAGGTCGCAATAGCAAGGAGGTGAAGTAGATAATCCTGTCACTACAAAAAAAAGACACATCGTGACATTTTGGGCCGAATGAATTTTTTTTGTCATACATATGACACTTCTATGACGATAATTGTGACAAAACCCGGTATCATCATAGATGTGGCGGGCTCCTACTTCTATGACAAAAAATCATGACAAAAACTGGGCTTTTCGTCCTGGGCGGGCCGGAGACGCAACTGCATGACATTCTTTGGGCCGTCCATGAAGGAAAAAACCGTGGTAGAAGCGAGGGGGAGGAAGATTTCGGGGAGTTGCCGGTTACGGTGGGAGGTCGGGGTGGAGCGATGCGCGTTTCTCTCATACATACGCGCGTGTGTGCGAGGCGTTGGCTCTAACTGAACCCGAGCGAGGCGTTGGGCTCTAACTAAACCCGAGTGATTGCACTGCAGGCTACGCGTTACTGAACTCGAGCGATCGATCGATGGCTGTTAACTGAACCCGATGGAGCGATTCCTTCGCTACTGCTGCTAACTGAAGCCGATCGATTGGATGAACAGTGAGTGTTGCGGGGGGGGTGGATGAACAGTGAGCGGTGGCGTTGCCTCTGGATGAACAGGAACCCGTGGTGTGGAGGGCTGGATGAACAGTAGACGGTGGAGGGGTGGCCGTGGAGGGGTGGTTGAACAGGACCCCGTGGTGTGGAGGGCTGGATGAACAGTAGACGGCGTGGAGGGGTGGTTGAACAGTAGCCGGTGGAGTAGCGCGCGGTGGAGGCTGGATGAACAGGAGCCCGTGGAGGCTGGAGAAGGTCGACGGTAGCCCGTGGAGGCTGGAGGAGGTCCA